>NC_044498.1:42226035-42473535 GCF_902362185.1 Chanos chanos | reverse complement strand
GATGATTAAAAAATGTATGGGCAGCCGTTTGTGTCTACATCAACACAGGTTGTTGTTTACATGTTACGTGAGCTTAGTCGGGGCCAAGGTGGAAGAAAAACTTTCTCAACAAATAGACCACTGTAGACCTTCATTTAAGCTCTTGAACTTTTGAGCTAGCTGACTTGCTTGCTGTTTTTGTGATCACGCCCCCACAGCAAATTTTGCAGGGTGAAATTCACGAGATGTTTAGGAAGCCTAGCATAAAGGTTGCGCCGAACCTGCTCCTTTATTTACAGTGGTGTAACACCTCTGTAAATAACACAAAATCTTGCTTTTAACATAAATCTAAAAGTTTTGTGGGGCCTGTCAAATATTATTTTGTCTTATAGTTGGTAATTAAAGACTTTGCTTTATGTTGTTGAAGAATCTACTCTCTATTCTCCTGACAAGTAGCTCACCTCAAAAACAAAGTATTACTTCAAAGAAATATTCACCCTCTTTCCAGACATGGGTACATCATAACATTTACTTTTTTTTGGTTTGTTTTTGAATCAGTCTGTTAGATTGTAAACACATGGTCTTAATCTGGAAAACCCTCTCAAGCTCTCTCTCAGCTTTGCTAGCTTTTACTTACTTCTTTCTTACTCTGAGAGTGAGATATTTGTCACCTTGTTTGTCCACAAGTCTTGTTTGGCGATCTCCAACTGGGAGAGATGTTTTAAAATCAAAATGTTCGACACTGTCAAAAGAATATGATTGGTTGAGTAGCAAAAGTGCTGGATGCAAAGTGGATGAAATGGACAGAACAATACCAGGTTCACTCGCCATGGTTGAGTTAAGTGGTATACGCTGGGAAACGACTAATTTCAACATATGCAGAGCATACACATCCCTGTCTGTACTGTTCAGTGTCCAGGATTTAAACACCTGCTTTCTACCCAACACGACAGCCACAGTGAGCCCTTAATGCCACGCTGGGTACTGAACAGAGCTTGTGTGAATAAGCACGAAGCAAGACTTTCCTGAGTATCAACTATGATGATCAAAATGTGCTCTACAGTGAAATTGTTGGATGCAGAGTGAGCAGTGATCACAACCAGATGTGACTGTTACACTGATGGGACAGAGTGGCTTTCTGTTCTCTCCTCCTTTTACATCTTTTAACGTTTCTCCTATTAAGCTTTTTTTCTTCTTCTCTCCAGTTGTCACCTTTCAGCCATCCTTATCCTGATCTTGTTTTTCCACTCCCTTTTGTGGGTGTCATTCTACTTGCAGACACAATTGTTTGTCGCACTGTCTCAGTCGGGGCAGGAGCTCCCTGATATAAAGGCCACGTTGGGGCATTCATAGTACCAATTTTTGTGTTATGTAATGCACAAAATAAACAAATAAATCAAAATATATATGGTCACATGGACAGCACCCAAAAATGCAGCATAACTCTTAAAAAGTAAGCTGTGTATTCCTGTCTGACCGCTGTTACTTCTCTTACCTCACAGTTGCCCAAATTGTCAAAAAAAAAAAAAGAAAGTAAAATGTATAGTCCTATTATAGTGTGTCTACCAAATTAACTCTGCATAAACAGGGACATGATGTTTTTTTACTTCTTATATTACCTCCTTCAGTGAATTCAAAACCTGTCATCAGGCATCCACACGATGTCTGTTCAGAGGAGGTTTCAGGTTAGCTGACTGTGTGGCAAAGGGTGTTTATTACGAGCCAAATAAACATTACCATTTGGCCTCAGAGACTTGCACAAGCACTGAGTGTGTAAATTTCCCCTCTGGGAACTGGACCCACTTAGCAACATACTGCCATGTAGTTTGGGATCTCATGAGGATACCAACAGAAGTCTTTCCCTCAAACTCATTCATTAAGTGAGTATGGTTGTAGTCATCACACTGTTGCATACAGACTCTCTTTCTGCAAATTAATTTACTCATGAAACAATATCTCCTCAAAAGTATATGCTGAAGTGTAATTTTGTAACATCTATTATACCTATTGGAAAACATCATTATTTATCTTATCGTGGTTTAGAATGTTTAGATTCATGGTCTTTCTATATCAAACGCATTCAGTACCCCAGAATAACAATTAGTCTGTTTTCATGCCGTACTCCTCTCATTTCCCTGTTCCTCTTGTCTTCCCCCCTTATTGGTCAGTTTTGGTTTAACTCTGTTTACTTCCTGATTCCTTAGTTTAGCCCTGTTCAATCCTGTTAGTTTAATCATCCATATCACCTGTTGTCAGCTTGTTATCCTGTGTATAAGTCCTCCTTGGTTTTCTCTGTTTCTTTGTCTGGTATTTTTTTTTTTTTTTTTTTTGTCCGTGCACTGCGTCAAGTTGATTTCCCTGTTGGTGACCGGAAAACCTGAGATCTTTGTTCTGGAAGCCATTGGAAGTCTTTGATTTAAATATACTAAAAACTGACCTGCAAACGCATCCTGTCTCCTTATCACAACATGATGACTGAGGTTGAACTTATAAGGTTGATTGTGACTTCCTGCCCTGTGAGCATACACATGTTTTGTGGGCACATATGTTTTATTCATTTTGACTTGAATATTTTCAGAAGATATTTTTATCTTGTCTTGTGTAACAACTTTGTTCACTGCCCCCTCCAGTTCCACGAAGTAGCACTCAGTGTTTTATCATATGTACCTGTTTTCGGATCAGTTAAGTCTTCTCCTCACCTGTTTTCTGCTCATTAAGCCTGGCTTCAGCTTGTACAAATACTCTGAGCTTCGTTTAGTCTTTGTGAAGCCTTTGGTTGCCTTGCCCACTGCCAGCAGCTTAGTTATGCTCCATGTTCAAATTTCTGAGCAAAGCGCCTGTGGAAGTCAAGTTTGTTCCTCGGTTTGATGAGGCCCTGTTTGAGTGTAAGGAACCTACCCTGTACCTTGTCTTGTTCCTGAGTCTGTCTCTTGTCAAGCTGTGTGCATGCCATTCTGTTCACCTGCTCTCAATCTTGAATAAAGATTCTTGGGTTTGCGCATCCATCCAGTTTCCCAGCTCCTTCCTGACATGAGTACTGCATCACATTTTTACATCTTCATAATTCTATTGAATCATTTTCATTTATACTTTAAGGTTTTAATGTTTTGGTCCAGTTATTTCATCACCTGTCTTTTTTTTTTTTTTAAATTTGGAATTGTGGTGTTTTATTGGATATTAATGTTAACATACAGTTTTACACACTGCAGCAGTCATACTCCCTGGAGCCTTTACTGGTTTATCTGAGCGCACTGGTCAAAGGCGCTGTTGACTTGAATGTTAAAGGGTGACAGTATGACAATTTAATCAATTGCTGAATATTTGTATTCACTGGTTTGTTCATTTTTTGTCTCCTTGAAAAACTTCAAACTGGACACTGGTACATCATATATCAGTAACTGAGATTAGCTTTCATTAGATGCATGCAACAGGTCAGTTCAGCAACAGATCATAGACTTGGATGTGTGGGGTGAAGACAAGCAAAGCTGACACTTTGACAGTTGTTGAGACTGTCCCTTCAATACAACTTGAATCAGAGAAAAAGTGAGGATCCCCTTTGATCATATCACCAGATCTTTGGAATGATTGGACATTCATAGATAAGCAAAGACTTCATGAGACATTTTCAGGAGACTAGCTTTGATCACTGAAAATGTTCAACTGAATTATTGATGTCAAATACTGGCACGTGGACACGTCAACATTGGACGGTTTGAAGTGTCAATATTTGACAGTGTGGAGGAAAACAACAGTATTGGACATGTTTGTATGTCCATACTGTGTTATATCACCATTTCATCATTCTAAGGTCTTGTCATTGCAACACAGTCTCACAGAAATAATTTTTTTTCAAATATGCTACAGACAAGGTTTCAACAGCAGCTGCTAATGGTTAAGTATGTGTTAGGCTTAGTAATAGTAACTAACTTTTCATGTGACCATTTTTGCTACAGTTCACACATTTATGAAACAAACATGTCCTGACTTACGTATCAAATATTAAGGTTCAAGAATGTTACTGTTTGATGTGTTCTCAAGAGATCAGGTGGATCCCTGGAGAACAATAGTGGGTGAAAACAAATTTTGAAAGAACTGTCTAAGAACATTTAATTTAACCAAGAGAATATTGTTGGGAAACCACTTTTTGCTTCAACCCCCAATATACCCAGCACCCACTGGTTAGTATTGTTCTGCTAGAACATTAATGCCTAAACTTGTTGGTAGAGAGTGAAAGAAAAGCGTACCTATCAGGCCAAAAGATTGATCTGTGCTTCATGTCATTTACAAAGTTTGGCCACTGTTATCAGAAGCATGATTCCTTGGCCCATTTTTTTTTTATCTAAGAGAAGGATGTATAAGTTGGGTATAGCATGAGAGGGGCAACATTTCTATTATAAAACAGTTTGGTACAGAGTTGAGTGTTCTCATAGTTATACATGGTAACACTGCTGTACATATACTGCCCATACCCATATTGGTATTAACTGGAACCATTTATCAACTTTCAGTCACCATTTATCAATTTTAAGTCACTGGAACTATTTATCAACTTAAGCAACCCAGACATACCAGACGCAAAGAAAATGTCACATTCAATTCATTTCAAGAGAAGCCTGTCCCAAAATGTGTATAAATACTTGGCTTCAGATTAGCAAACTATTTCATTTCTGTCACACTGGGAAATTCCACTGCTGTTTTTAAAAATTAAACGTATGCATGCACTGCTCTTGCATATTTGGGAGAACTCTTAAGTATGAATCAAGTACTCAGGTATTCACCAGAATACCCATTAGCATGTGAAAAAATGTATGAGCACTTAAGATGGATTCGCCAAAGTCAGTTGCTCAGTTAAGTTTTAATTTTTTTTGTTGTTGTTGTTATGCTATTGTCTAAAAGCCTGCTTGTCATCTGCTCTTCTAAGTAACTGATCACGCTGCAATTTTTTCCACAGGAGTAAATACAGCAAAACACAAGGCCATTATGAAATATTTCTTTAATCTAGACTTAAGCTTGTTTAAAAACTTGTAAAGTCAACACTTATACTGCATAAGGTTTGTGGTAACCCTTGTTATGGCCCCTTTCAATAGTTTCAGATCAAACAGTCAGGATACACATCTAGAAATGCGCTCAGTTTTCTACTCTCAACTTTCGGTTCCTGTCATTGTGCATGTAAGGCTGATGCTTGACAATGCTATGCGAAACTGCATCTATCCTAAACTTCTGCAATACATAAATAACAGACAAATAACTACTACCATAACAGTGGCAAGATGGCCTTATTTCTTTCCACTCAAGTTTTGGTGGCGTTACGGCTTTCTTATGGTCTCTTGGCTGTTGCTGCGGTGTTAACGGTAAAGAATGAGATGCAGTTTAACCAATGTTTATGGCATGATAGTGTACATGACCGTCCATCGGTGGCATGCGAGAGGGTGGGACGTAAAGAAAAAGGTAAAAGCAATGCAAACGTACACACAACAAATGCCGACTGTGGAAAGCAAAAGCCGAATCCCGGACATTTTTGGCAATTTAGAGATCCCGGCCGGAAGCATTTTTCAGGTCCGATAAAGAGGACATATCTGGGAAAAAGAGGACATATGATGGTCACCCTATTTAATAAACGTTTGAAACATGTGTGCATTTTCAATGTTCAATAAATGTGTGAAATATTATTTCATATTTAAGCAAGGAGCAGATGCATATTTAACTGTTATGGCACGAGAGAGAGAGTGTCCCTAGCCAACACACTTACCAAAAGGACCACTCTGGCCATGGTTGAACCATGGTTCTACAGATATACCTCTGCACCATAATACACAGCCTTAACTGAGTGTGGCCCAACCCCTTCTGAAACCTGTAAAAGTGTTGATATATCTCCTAAAAGTTTCCCCAATATGGAAAAGCACAAATTTATTAAATTTGAAAAGCTTTTAATGTGTAAACCCTCCACCCATTTATATAATGTCACAAACAGCTCACATATTTAAGAATTTTGGACAGATCATTGCAAATATTTCGATATTTGGCTTAGACAACAGAGAATTACACTGGAAAATGTTTTTGTCACATTCCGCACTTCTTTACTTTAAATTAATGGTACAATGGGAGTTTGGATATGTAGTAAAGAAACATCTTTGACCCAGTTTTAGATCGCTCTAGGTTGAAAAACAATCCCATACACAAATTCTCGACAATACCTTTCCAAAACCCACATAACCTTTCCAATACCTAAATAAAGTACGTCTGCTTACCACAACCTACTTACCCATATCACTATGGGGCAAAGTCTAACGTTAATGACCGGGGCGAGCGTGGGCTAAAAAGTGGGTTAGTTTACGGTAAGCAGATATAAAAGAAAATAATAGAAAGACACATTCATCAAAGCAGTCTCTTCAACAAATATATATCCAATCTGACAAGTTGAAGGCACATGCATGTGCAAACACACAAAATGTCTGTAGTGTAACTGACCTTTAATGTTTGTCTCAAGTAGTTTCAACACAGATTAATGATTACTACTCATCAGAATATTATTTGTATGCACATGCTAAATTTGGTTAACAGAAGACCAAGACAAATGTGGGTGTCTGCTGAAGGTTTTCCAAGAATATGACGTGCTCAATGAATACACAAGGAATGTGCATAAAAGGGTGTATCAGACTGGAATGCATTATACCAGTTAAACAGAACCAGCATCATCAAGGATTTACCATCATGGTGAGTTTTGGCAATGATCTGTTTATTTATTTTCTTAATTCGTTTTTGCATATGCTTAGTTTGAGGCAATGATAGGATAGCACTTCTTTTACATAATTTTAATCAAATATAAAAAATAATTTCATCTGAAAAAAAGGGATTTACAGGGTAAGTGTTTGTGAAATTCAAGAGTGATGCACTCTATCCATGACGAGTCCTGTCAAATTCTCAGTGACTAACTGTGTCTTCAAGGCAATTTATCTGACATGTTTGGCTCTTAATATTTATAACATATTATCTTACAGCATGTGGCAGTCCAAAATGCACACGATAATTCATAAACTGTGAACTGTGTTATGGTAATTTTGAAAAAGGTGTGGTGACATGACAACAAATATCTTTCTATGATTTTATTTCTGGGGCGGCACGGTGGCGCAGTGGGTAGCGCTGTTGCCTCACAGCAAGAAGGTTTCGGGTTCGGTTCCCGGCCGGGTGCTCAGGGTCCTTTCTGTGTGGAGTTTGCATGTTCTCCCCGTGTCTGCGTGGGTTTCCTCCGGGAGCTCCGGTTTCCTCCCACAGTCCAAAGACATACAGGTTAGGTGAATTGGAGACACTAAAAATTGCCCTTAGGTATGAATGTGTGTGTGAGTTTGTGTGTCTGCCCTGCGATGGACTGGCGACCTGTCCAGGGTGTTTCCCCGCCTTTCGCCCTGTGTGCGCTGGGATAGGCTCCGGCACCCCCCGCGACCCTAATCAGGATAAGCGGCTTAGATAATGAGTGAGTGAGTGATTTTATTTCTCACACAGGGAATAACTTCAGGGTTTGGCTTTTCAAAGACAGCCATCATTCTATTTCACGTTCATGTTTTCATATTTATGACAAATGGCCTGGAACTGAACAATTTGAGAGCAATAATTCAGCAAATGTACCAGCGGTGAGTCAATAGTGTTTTCCCATTAGCTGTGTTTTATATCAAAAAGTACTTCCAAACTCATTGAAAAAAGTAAAGATTTCAGTAAGCTGGATATAATGTATACTTTTCATATTTATATGCCTAATTAAATAAATGCTACCATGACTGTTTCACAGTAGGCATGGTGTAAGCAGCACAGTTGGATATGTTTGGCTTATGGCATGTGTAAGGGATATATATTTAACCTCAGATGTCAAAGTGACATGCCTTCGTGAAACAAATTCTTGCTTTTATTATTATTGTTATTAGTAGAAGTAGTAGTAGTAGTAGTAGCAGTACTAATAGTAGTAGTAACATTTTTATAAAAATGTACAAAACCTGAAAAAGAAAATCACACAGATACTTCTTTCCATAGGTTAGACCACAATGCTCTGATGCAGGAAGTTGTGCAACAGAACAATGAGTTGAAAAGAAAAGATCCAAAGTACCTGCATGAAGACCTGCCCATGTAAGAGCTAACTCACCCACACACCCACACACCCACACACACCCACACACCCACACACACACACACACACCCACCCACACACACACACACACACCACCCGCACCCCCCCACACACACACACACACCAACAGCAGCAACATACTACTTGAACATTTCCATATTACATCTGTTCAATGACAAATACTTTTGACAGGCTCTTAACACTGAAATGCACCTTTGCCATGCATGTTCTCTATACACTACTCCCAGCCTTACTGTCAGTACTTGTTTTCTACCCAGGGGAAAGCAATATAGCATAGCCTTACAGCTTACCCACGATGAGTGTGACAATGGGAGGATTGAAACATCAATACCTACAGACTTTACCCAGATCAGAGGGGCAATTGCCAAGCGACTTGTATACAACCAAGGAGGAGTCACAGCTGCAATTCCACTGAGAATTGTAAGGCGAAATACAGAACACGCAGAACTTCGTGTTCTGAGAAGCGTGAATCCAGACCAAAACAGGTGCCTTATTGTCTACACACACTTCAGCCCTTGCACTACCAAATGTCTGGATGCAAATAACAACAATCACAACATTTATGAACCACTGAGCAATGTATTTAGCAGGATAGGAAATGCAAAATACAAGGCTTTTGTGTACAGCACTATTTTTCATCGTGACATAGACACACAAACTCAAACAAGCATGTTTAATTTACTACAGCGCATAAAACAAGTCACCATATACTGCTGCTATGAACAGTCAGGGGTAGTGGTTTGCGATGAACTGAAATCAGACCTTGGTCCGAATCAGCACTGTCTCTCTCAGCTGAGACCAGAGAATTCGCAGTGAGACAGTGTAACCGTCTTACTCTTTATGTCACAACTGAGATTCAAAGCCCAATTTAACCACAAAACTCCAAAAAAAAAAAAACCCTCTCTCTCTCTCTCTCTCTCTCTCTCTCGCTCTCTCTCTCTCTCATGGAAAAAATACTGTTTTGCTTTATGGCTGTAACTTTAACACTAAAATGTGCCTCATGGCTTTTGTCACGATAAAGTATTAACATTATAGAGACCTGTGCCTGCTTAATTACTATATACTTCAAAAATGTATCTGTGTGTTAGAACAATGAGCATTTATTATGTAGAAGACAAGGCTTCTGTGTGTTTCCAACACCTGGGTGTAAACACCAGTTATGTGGTGCTCCATGAGAGAAGCTATCTTGTATACCCCTACATATGCCCATGGAAGTCTGTCTCACTTTATGAAAAAGCTCTGTATTCCTTAACCTGAGAGAGATCTGCACTTTGTCTCTGAGGTGTACTTCTCCCATGCTGCATGAAATAAAGAATGACTCATCACATCTGAAGTTTGTTGTTTCTGAGCCTTGGTAACTCTCCATAGGGAGACTCCAAATTTCCCTTACATGCTCGCTCTCTCTCTCTCTCTCTCTCTCTCTCTCTCTCTCTCTCTCTCTCTCTCCCCTTTCAGTAAATCAATTTGAAGTTTAAATAAATGATCAACAATCCTGTACTGAACTAACATTGATCTCACTCACTTTATGTTGTAAAAGGTAAAAGAGATCGTTTTTCACAGATAAACTAAAACATAATAAATATCAATGACAAGATGAACTTCAGCTTGTATTTTAGTCATTGCACATGCAGATGGCACCTTTGTTTTGGTTTTAGTCTGAGGGGACACGTCTGCTGCTGGCATAGGCTACCAGGTAGAAGTGGAGTGGATCTGTTTCTGGGTGAATAGACTTTTTAGTTTCACTCGTGTAGAAACATAACCTCTCTCTTTTATTTCATTTTAGATATTGCTCTAGCGAGAAAGTACGCACAAACATTATGCTCACTACACAACATAGATATGTCTAAATAGTGCCACAGATTCTGGTGACATTTGCACTGTCTATTATCTTTATCTTTAATAATCACACGTTACCGTGGGGCTATATTTCTGTGGATTTTGTTTAAAAGTACTTCTCTTTTTTACCGTCTTCAAGCCTGCTCAAGTCATGCTTGCATTTAACGTAGAGTATGCTAGTGATCCAATACCAGAAAAATAATATAAAGTCCTCAGTTGTGTTAAAGTCTAACCAAAGATTTAAGTTTTAAGGTTTATGATTACAGTACGCCAGTGTTTGAAGGTTATTGTGAACCTAAGATTCAATTAAAAAAAAAAAAAAAAAAAAAAAAAAAAAAAAAAAAAACAAGACAAACAGCAGAACACCAGGTGAGGAACTCTTTAATAATTAGTGTGCTCCAAAGTCAGAAGTGATAGAATTCTAAATTAAAACTGTTGGTAATTGACTTAGGCTGAAGAGAACACAAAAACACTCTAAACACTCTGAGGCATCAACATTCATTGTATGCACATCCAGTGGATAAGGCCAAAAAAAGGGGGAGGTTGGGAGGGTCCATGCTTTCCATGTGTACATTCCCTGTGTACGGACGAATCAGCTAACCGTCAACAAGCAAGCACTATTATGTAAAAAGAAAAAAAAAAGTATTTTATATGTGCCTGTCACTCACAGCCTCAACTGACTTGGATGCAGCTCTGAATGACAGGATTTTGGCCTAGGCAAGCAGGTCATTGCATCGTCTTTATGAATGAAATTTCTTTCTATTGTCCCAAAGAGTAAGGCTGAGACAACGTATCGCCCAAAATCACCCACTGGCCACAGGATCATGGCTTTATGTTTTAATGGGTAAATACACAGGGAGAGTCCTTGATGGTTTTTCGAACTTCAGCAAGTTTGAAATGATGTGGTGTACTCCACTTAGGGCAATTATGTTTTCTTCAGACCCAATCAAGAAGTCATTACCCATCAGAAGAAATGACAGACAGTTGTCTGATAAGTCAAGCCTCAGCCATGTACATCAAAGCATTCTGTAAACCCACTTAAAAATAAAGGCCTGCATCCTGTCCAAAAATGATGGTTTTTGTCAAAAAGGGACACCAAACATCAAAGAGAAAATGAAGTTTGAAAATTGGGCATAAATGCACAAAGTGCTGCCAATATATTTTCAAGAATAAGAGAACTCATGCACATTTTCAAGAATAACAGAAGGGGTTTGTGCTGCCATTTATTCTGAAAAAGTCATTTTCTCAGAATACGGAGGCTTTTGGTATATCTATGCTTGCGTGTCTGTCTGTTGCTTATCCACTCTAAAGGATATTATTTCCTACACCAATTTAAATTTGGATGATGAAACATGTTTAAAATTTAAAGGGAATCTAAATGAATAACTATAAACGCAGAGCTGAAATTACCTTTTGTTTTCTATTTCAAATCTCTCGCTGAGTGGAGGCAATTTACATGTTCCAGTTTATAAGGAACACAGCTCTCAAGGTCTGAATTCTCCTATTAATATTTAATCACATCCAAAGCGTGTTTTCAAAGTATAGAATGACGTTCCAGTGACCTAGCCCCGTCACAGTGTAGCCTGCCTTGGCTCGAGCGTAGTACAGCGGTGTGGTCGAAAGAGAGAGAGCTGCGCTGACAAGTCATCCTATCCCTGACACCTGTAGCACCGAGGCAGCAACAGTAAATCACGTGACCATTTCCGCGTGAAGAAATCCTAGTCCCCCGCTGTTGCTTTGGAAGGGTCTGTTGGGGAGGGCGGCTTTCTCTCCTCCTCTGTCTGTGGACAGAGGACGTGGTGAAACTTGAGGCGATAGCATTAGGAATTAAAGAGCCGAGAAAGTGGTCCCCGTGCACACCTTGTTTTGTCATCAGCGCTCCATTAATGTCACTTTGGCGATGGCTGCCCCCTCCCTCCTTCTGGCCTTATTGTGTTTGAGGTAGAAACGGGAAAGCCTTGCCCCATTCTGGCCCCCGTGGTTACTTTACACCCAATTCACGCCTGACTGACTGACAAAGGTTATTACAGTGACCCTCCAGGCGCCTGTATAGAAATCCAGAGGTATAATACCAAGCATGTATTACGAACAAATAGAAATATTAAAAACTATGTCTTTTTTAAAAATCCCCACAAAAATATAAGTTGTGGTTGAAGCGGCATAGAATGTGTAAGCAACTGACATGAGACAATGTTCAAGAATCAAAGAATCTGTAAAGAAAATGTTGATGTACTCCAAAAGCATTTGTTTGTTTGTTTTTCAGAAATAAATGACAAATTTCACGGAAGAAAAATAAAACTTCGATCATGTCACACGGACGCTGCAACGTGTCTCAATGGATGACAAATTTGTTTTGGTCTGAGCGGTGACTTTCATTAATATCTCTTCCATCCTCATAGAGTTATATGGTCAGAAAGAGGTTGAGGTGACATGCTTGTGTTGTTTATGGTGTGGCCTTTTCAGGTGGTCTGTCTCGTGCCCACAGTATCCACAGATCTATAGCTTTCCTGCCACAGCATCCCCACAATCCACTGCCCTCACACAACCATACCTTCTCTATATCCACCCATCCTCGCACAAATTTGGATTCAGTACATTCGTGTGTAAACCACAACACAATCAAAAACATATCTGTGCGACAGCAGCAAACCTCCCATGTTCTTTCCTGTTATTCCTAATGTAGGAAACTGCCAGAGACAATTTGAAAAGGGCATCCTTAATCTAAAATGTTCTGTGGGGTGGTTTCCATTAAGTCAAACTTGCCTCAAACTAATTTGTTGTCTTGTAGCCTGCAGACTAAGGATACATAACCTTGGTTTGATTACAGGGTTTAGTGGCATGCTTAAGCAGCAAGCATTAGATATTATGTAGCTATTTCAACAGTCGTCCTTCGTAAAATACTTCCTCTGTTCTAGATGAAAAGCACAGCTGTCTGCACTAAGACTTTATACGTATACCATTCTCTCTGAACATGCAGCACAGTTTATTAGTCAGCCTTTTATAGTAACCCTCCAGTTTCAATGAGAAATTAGCTTTGAATGAACTGAATCAATTTGGTAGTCATTGTACTGATAGTGAAATCAACAGTTCTCGTCAATGGCATTTGTGGAATGGTTCATGGAAAGAATAATGAGTATGAAGCTTTGTAAGCAAAGGGTCATCTCATTACTGAAGCATAACAGATCCTTATCCTTCAGTTCTTGGTAATTTGAATAGCTTTCTGTGCACTGATGGGAGGAACGCTTGCGAGTGATGTCATTCTGTTCCTGCAACCCTGTTTTCTCAAGCTTTCTCTTCCTCTCATGGTTAAGAAGGCAGACTTCTTTATGAAATATTAACTGAACATCCAGTATGTGCTTACAGTCACACACACACATACAGAAACACAGATATGTGCTTGAGTAAAGGACAACACACACACACACACACACGCGCGCGCGCGCACACACACACTTATTCACGGAGCTCTTTGTGTCTTTGTGCCTCCCATGGTACATCAGTAAATAAACTAAATAGCATTAAGCTTAACTTGAACTATATGATTGGGGCTCTAATTTAATAAAATTAGTATCAGTGTTTTAAGGTTTAGCCATTTAGGTGAAATCCAAAGCCAGAGTGGGGAGCAATTTGGCCGTAAGGAAAATTGATTCAGACCATCAGCACTTTCTCATTTTCAAACAGTGCCTGCAGCTAACGGGGTTAATTTCTGTTAAGCGCATTACCCAGGTAGCTTCTCCTTTCCTCTCCAATGATTATGTGTCTCAGTTGAGGGATTGAAATTTAGTGCAAATCAGAAAATTATCATAGTCCATGACTGGAAGAGAAAATTAAAGCCAGCAAATACAGCATATCAAAGGTCTGAGCACATAGATTATAGTGGAGATACCGCTTATTTTGTATTGTTATTACCGTTCCTGTCATCACTTATGTGCTGTACTGTATTTTGTGTCCTCCATTTATTTCATTGTTTTCTTGATTTTACTGGTACATGTCTGTGAAACCATTTTACTTCCTTGCTGACTACTAATAAACTCACTTGTTTTTACAACAAGAAAAAGCGAAGATACGCCATTCCTGTTCTTCTTTTTTACAAATTGTAAGCCAAAATAGGCCATGTGCCTAAGCTTGACTTGCCTCACTGTCTGTGACCTTGCTGTAGGGACTACATCAAGGTCAAGTGGAACCACATGGAGGAACTTGGTGTGACTGTCACTTATGAACGTGCCTTATGCACACTGACACACACAGCAGTTGCTGGGTTACAACACGCATCGGAGAATATGTTCTCATAAAGACAATCTTTCAAAAACACTCACTCAAAAACTATCCTTCAGAAAAAGTGAGACACACCTCATCCATTCTCCTGTGTCTTGGGGGTTTCTGTGGCCACTATGGCCAACCAACAGGAGGCATTTACCGTATGCTATTCGGCATGCAAACAACAGCAAATGCACTAATAGCAGAGGAAAAAAAGAAGATAAGCCGCAGCCCACATTCAGTATCTCCGGTAAATGACTGAATGACCGCACGCAGTCAGAGAAATGCGAAGTGGTTCCACTCCATTTGATTTGCTGAGTAGCTCTTCCTTTACCTAGAAGCTGCAGCTAAGACTGTTCAAGTCGAGGCCAAACTATCTGGTGTAAGGCCTGTGAGTTTTGTCAAAATGTAATGTGATTTTAAGGAGCTTATGGCAGGGTAACAAAATGGAAGCGCTTGGTTAAGTGTCCTTTTAAGTGGCTAAAAGTGTCTGCTAAATGCTAAATTGTAAATTTTAACAGTCTGTGTGGATGGTGTTGGTGTAGCTGTGAGAATAGTAGTATGAATGAAGATCGAGGTTCAGATGGTTTAATATCGTGGATGGAGGCTGAGCAGTTGGAGACGGAGACTAAGAGGGTGTTGTTGTTGAAGTTGATATAAGGGAGAATAAGAAAGTGCAGAGGAAGCCTTATTACCCAGTGTTTATCAAGAGCCATAACCTTCATGCCGTGGTCACCCACAGTCGGCCAGTGTAACTCATGGTTAAACCTTGGCATCTCCAGAGAACTATGATTGAAGCAAATGAATGACAGAAGGTTCAATGAAAATGAAATGATTCGTTTTTATAGTAACAGTGACTGGCATAGTCCTGCTGCCACAGAGCAAGGAGGCAGCTCTCATAACTAGATGCTCTGTGAAAACATGAGGAGAATTAAAGCTGTTAAAAGGGAAAAGACATTGATTATACACTGCTGGTTTCCTTTCCTCCAGAAAATGTGGGGTATTTCTTCACAAATGTATTATTTCCTGATTCACTCACAGTTATGAACAATACTATGCACTGAATCAAAGCTCATTCACTTATTAAGGAAAATAATCAACGTTTTGCATAATTTATCTTTTGAAATTGACATATATCTGTGTCACAAACTGTGATTTAATGGATGTTCGGATGTTCCTTTATACCCTCTCTTGATCCTGTCCTCCCTTTATTATCAGTGTGTGCATCGGTAATTCGAAAGCTTTCTTTCTTTCTTTTTTTTTTTTTTACCACGCTCAGGGGTTTGGGTTTCCAACCCAAAACCCACAGTGGTGGCTAGCATTAGAAAGCACCACCGATCAGACCAACCATGCATCTGTATCTGTATTCATTTCATACATACCATACAGTGGACGGTGGCCACAACCACCAAAACCCTTGGATAAATCTAGACACGCTTACAGCCTTTAGATTAGTCAAAGCATTGGGCACAAACCACTAGGCACCAGAGTAAATTCTTCTGAGGTGAGGTTTGTATGGTGAGACATATTACTGCACCTATCAAGAAAATATAGGACAATAGTTCATTGTGGGTTCACATCTCTAATATTTTTACATGTTTTCAATGTGAAGGTTTCTTCATCTTCTTGAACATTTTTTCTTTTCCTTCCTAATTATCAATGTCAAGGTCTGTTTGTAAGAATCATCTTTGTAATCATAAGTCTAAACTTCCTCTTCCTCTTGATTTTTAATCTTATTAAAATGAGCCAGGAAATATCTTTAAACTACTTTTGGAAACCGATGAAAGGTAAAGGAATTTCATATGAGGGTTGGCAACAAAAGTCAGTGAAAATGTTGAAGTCCTTATCAAATAATGGTGTCCAATTTTGACTTATAGTCAAAGCCCATAAAATCTAGGCTGATGTCATGTAGAATTAATCTGATGTGATATATGAAGGTGGACTTGAGTCAGTTTAATCTCCTACCTTCTAATATCCTTTTTCTTTGTGATAAAGAGCTGTTTGATCTGAGGTTTCATCACTCAAAGACACACACACACATATGCACACACATGCGCGCACACACACACACACACACACGCACACGCACACACACCTCTGCCATGTTGGACTTGGCAGGAGAAGAAAGGCGGTTTTGGGCCAGACCAAAAGGGCCTGTTGCCACTCATATATTTCCACGTTCTCTCATTGCCAGTAATGCAAGTTTCCTCTCCGTTAGTCATCAATCAGATCCCCCCACCCACCCACCAAACACACACCACACACACAACACACACACCACAAACACATACACACATGCACAAAAAACATATACACTCCAGCTCACAAGTCCCCAGCTCTGGTTCACGTGTTGCTCCTTCTTCTCTCCCTGCTTCACCACACAACTACAAAGCTAGTAAGAGAACAAGTGCCAAGGAGGAGGAACAGGAACATTAAGAGTAAGTGTGGGCATTTGGGTCCATTTCAGGAAAACTGAATCAATATGAATACTCCAACACCCTCAGAGAAGGACATTCCTTCGTGCCCAGTGTGGTTTCCTCTGAAAAGCTGAAATGAAGAGCTGGAGGAGGAGAAGAGAGGAGGAGAAGAGAGATGGAAACTGGGCTTTGACAGCTTGCTTGACAGGCCCCTGCAGGCACCCCATAGGGCTGCAAATTGCCACTGCGACCAATGGCCAATTCTAAACCACCGTGACCATGGAGGAGGAAGTGACCTCATGTGCCATGATTTTGCTCACCATGGTGATAGCACTATAATAGCCCATGCAGAGCAGATCTGAGGCAGCCCAAATGGCTGTTAACTGCTGTGGGTTGGGGCATGTGGTGAGGGGTCTTTCACTATTTCAGACAGTTGTCTTAATTTGTCCCAGAAACCCTTTCTGTAAAGGTGCCAGAGACCCAGCCCCTGGCCCCTTGTCTCAACTCTCCCATTGGGGGAATGATTGTGCTTCCACTTTTTGATTCTCAGTTTTGGCAGTACATTGTTGTTATACAGCAAAATACTTGTGGGCACGTGGCAAAACAAAACAAGCATGAATATGCTGTAACTTCAGCGGGACTTTGGGGCGAATTTTTGAGTGCTCTAGGCTTGGATTTGGCCTCAACCTCAGTAAAAATATTGCTTCTAACCAAACGTCAGTTATCGCTCCATATTTAACGTACTGCACACATTCATCTGCAGGTGCAGATGAATATTGGTGATCACACATACAGACATATGTATTTTTATATGTATATACAGACCTTGTTCTTTTGTGATAAGGTCTCTAGGTTAATCTCCATTCAGAATGCTATGCTATGTCGTTGTAACCTCTAATGCTGGAAGTGGATGATCTGGTTTGACTTTGAATTGGGACTGCCAGGTTTACAGTCAAACAGTAGTGATGTAGTCATTAATGGCAGAGGTTTTGGGGATATTCCATGCTCAGTTATAATGAGGGTTTGAACAAACATACATGGTTCAGTGCTCTGGTGATCTCTATTCTGGCTGCTCATAGGGACTTTTTTCAAAATGCGGCTGACAGTGTGCCTGGATTGCCATGCGTTGTAAACTGATACTGCACTGTATATAGAAAAAATAAGAGTCAAGCTCTTTTTTTCTCTTGTGTTGTAGTTCATTCACTTTGGGTAAAACCTCATCATCACTTATGTTGGATCCACTCAGAGGTCAGAGTTTGGAAACACCCCACCACAGTGCCCACGCTCAGTCCGTTAAGTGGTTAGATTTTAGCTGCCTCCCTGCACCTTCCATGGATACTGGGCTGAAAACATTCACCTCCTTAGAGGTTTAACTGTGTAATGGATTTTAGTAAGCACATTCTCTCTATGTGTTACCAGGCGATTGGGGACATATCTGGTTTCTACATGGGCCTTACTCACTCCTCTCACCTTATCATCTCACTCTCCATTTCAACCTCTGGCCTCTCTAGCACTCACAGACACACACTGAATTCTCTTATCATTTCTCTTGTCAAATACTCATCATTCGTCCTTTTATTTTTTTCCTGTACCACTGTCCAGCTTCTGCTTTTGCTAAAAGAGCAAGCTTGTCACGGCTGCATTATCAAAGCAACAATCCAAGAGTGGTAAATTTGAGAATAACGACTATGAGTACTAAGAGAAAATGGTGCCATGCTGTGATATCCATTCTCACAACAATTTCAATTGTCTCAACCACTGGCCAGGAGTGAACTTCACTACACTGGCACCAGTTTTGTGAATCAGCAGGTTTGCCGTTGGATCACTGGTGGCGTGTATGCGTGACACTGAGAGATCTCTGGCCTTTTTTCTGTGTCAAATCAGCTGTTAGCTCTTGGAAGCATCTGACGTGAGGGAACCGTGGCCTTCTCTCTCATGCTGGGGGCGGCATTTGTTTGATCTTGGCCCCGATTTTGCAAGGCTGACGAAGGGACAGATAAGAACGACTGTTCCCCTAACAGCTGTGTGTCCAGCGGCTGTTGGCAAGCAGTCCCTCCCCATGCCAGCATACACAACGGCCTATTGTGTTTCCAAGTGAGAACTGCACCATCTAATTAAGGTCAGGGTAAGAGAGGGATGGGAAAAGAGATGCGGAAGGGATGCCTGAGAGTGTTACAGCACACATGTCATGAGAAGAGAAGAGTTTGTACTGAACTCATGCATGTTTGTCACTGCTGGGTGTGTGGAAAAGCATTTGCGGGTGGTGCGTTAACACAGCGATGCAGTATTGTGCATTAGCTCACTAGATAACACAATCAGACAAAGCCATTTTTGCTTATCTTTCAAATATGAACATTTCATTTTTTTTTTTATTTCTTTAAATGTACTAGTTAGGCAAGATTCATTTTCAAAGAAACACTGAGCTCTAACGGCTAAGGTACATGCCCTGATTTTATTTTTTATGACTAGGTGCGTGTAACTGTTGTCTTGATTCATCTAATGGGACTTTTTTTTTTATTTCAAACGGGATAGGTAATTTTTTAAAATCACTGACGCAGTGCTGGTTAGAAAAAATTGAAATCAGGACCATAAGATGTTCAGTAGAGAGTCTCACGTTTATCACAAAACAGAAGGTCCACTCATCCTCTCACTCTCCTGCCTTCTTCCTTTAATGAGGCTCATTGTCCCTTTTTCCTTAAAGATCAGAAGACTTGAAGGATTAGGGAGTTAAAGGTTAGAGGGGTTTTGAAAGTCAATTTCCATTTACAGTTTCCACTTTAATAGGGAAAAAAAAAAACATTTTGAAAAAATGAAGCGGCAGTAAAGCATTTTGCTCAGTGTCCAGAGAATCTTAACCCCATGCAGCATTACTTTTTTCTGAAAATGTGCTCCACAAAAACATACACATTCTCACAATAACACATAAGTTCCGACGATGACACATATGATGCATTGCAGGTAATATCTTTTAGTGGTGAACTCTGACACCTTTAGACACCAAAAATGTAGTAACTGTGTGAGATGGCGCCACCTATCAGTGTGAACTCTTTCCTTATCCGTACCAGAAGGAAAGATTTACCAAATTCTGATTTACTATTATGAAGTGGACCACCATACTTCTGCATTTTTTTGTTTTTCTGTTGAACCTTTCTCTCTCTCTCTCCCTCCCTCTCACTCGCTCTCTCTCTCTCTCTCTCCTTCTCCCTCTCTCTCTCCACTCTTTCTCTTGTTCTACAGACTAATTACAATAATAAAGTTTGTGGATTAGTCAGCGTTCCTTTGGAAAGGAGATCAGGAGACCTCTTGTTACCCACAATGCCCTGACAATGGCAGACCTCTTTTCTGGTCGCTGCTTGTGGAAAAACTGTAATGGGTCTTAATTGGTAGCTTAATTGTTCATGGTTCTGCTGGGGCAACAGCCTCAGAGCTAGTGGTATTTGAGTGCATTTATCCATTTTCCAGTCTGCAACTGTTTTGCTCTATGGTCAATGCTACGCTACACAGACTTAAGCAATGGATTTCATTTAAAACCTGGTATGTCAAATTGACCATTCAGTTTTTACATAGCTTAGAACTCTTTTTCTTGGGTCAGCTGGACCATGCATACATTACCACTTACGTTCATACAGTGGTGTATTTTGGCATCTCCGTCTTCTAGACAGTAAACCATTTAAGTATCAGTGATGTTTTTAAATTCATGTGTGCCCCTTAGACATGAATGAACATCAGTCTTGAACAGAACCGTGAAATCAATGTAGAACATTAAGACTGTTAAAATGACATTTCTGAGGCTGCAAATGCCCTTGCATAATTGCTCTGGGTGACATATGACACTCCGTGTGATTTGGATTTCACCCAGCCGCGTGTCTGGGACAAGCAACTGTGAGAACTGGACTATCACATCTGAGCTTTCATAGACACGGCCGTAAGACATGTTCCATACATCACTAGATGGGAAAGAACATTTCTTCCTCTGCAATGATTAAAAAAGGTAAAAGAGAATGGAAATGGTTCACGGTGGGAGGGAAAACCAAAAGAGTCATGTGAGCGTGTGGGTTTTCTAAGCAGGTAACATGGAGGGCTATTAGTCCAAAGTGAGAAACAGTGAAAAAACATAAAAGTTGCCATCATAAAACGCTATTAGACTAAGTAATGACTGAGAGATTATTGGAATGTTTGTTATGTATGTTTGAGGTAAATGGATGCATTATCAAGGACTGCTTTCCTTACATAATGGAGGGTGCAGGTGGTTATAATAGACTTGGGTGTTACAGGGTAGTAGCTCCCTGGTTGGGGAGAGGCATGTTTGTTTTGGCCTTGAATTAATGACTTCTCATTCGCTACGGAAATGACAGGAATAGTAATTAAGGAAATGGAATGATTTTATTGGCCGTGATGTTTATATCACATCCCAGATGTCGGGCAGCTGCAGACACATTTAGTTGCTCCCTGGTCGCAGTGTGGTATGGGTAAAAGCTCTAGGTGGTGAGCATAGGAGCCATATCAAAAGTGGACTGCTGTCAAAAAAAGACATCTCTCATTCATCGATTTAGTTCTAGTGAACTGACTTGCATACCTAACAGGATTTCCAGCAGTCTGAGGTAGTGTTTTCCAATATTCAGCCTTGACGAACGAAAAAACTGCACATTTTTCAATCCCAGTGCTTACCCACCTGATACAGCTAATTAATCTCATGATTTACCCCTTGATTAGTTAAATCAGGGTTGTATTTTTGTTTTACTGGAAAATCTGAAGAACATCTATCACTGGCATCAAGATATATATTCTTCATATTCTTTTTCGTAACTAAATAGTAAATCATAGTTTGGGCAAGGTTTTAAATATGACAGTTTTAAATGAACTGAGCCATCATGAAGGAAATGTCATTTTGAATGTCTGTGTGCATGTTTGTGTGTGCACTCATGTGCTCAGCACATGTGTGCTGTGAGAGCATTATTGTAACCCCCACAGCCCCCACCCCCCACACCACCCCCCACACCCTGTCAGAATGAAGTTATAATGTTGTAATAATATAATGATGCAGGCAGTTGAAAGATTTGATGAATATGATCAGTTAATTAATTAGTGTGAAACCTAATATTTTATCCAAGGAGATATTAGGCATCTAGAATTATAGCCATTTTCAGCCATGCATTTTTTGGGTAACAACCACATGTGTAGACATTTCTGAGGTGCATCCTTCTAGTCGGACACTTTTCCTTCAGAATATAGTAAACAAAAGGGCCGATACTCCAAGAGGATGGATGCTCTGTATCGAGAAGAGAGGAGAGGTGTGAGAGAAAGTCTATTACCCTGGCCTTTTTCTGTGTGTGGCAACAACCCTATACCATTTGTCAGTATCTGACAGACAAATATTACTGTTGAACACTATTTCAGTGATAACATAGGATTCTTTCACTAACTGCTGAACACTATTTTAGAGATTGAAGAGATAGATTCTCTGGTGTTCCAGTTTCTAGCAATTTTGTTGACCTTTCACTCCATTTGCTTCAATATTTGTCATTAAAATCTGTCCCTGTGCATTATGTTGGAAATGATTCTGGGTTGATTTTGACTCCTTCAGGGCCCAGTCATGCTTGCTGAATCTGCATATTTGTATTTATTAGGAGACACAGGCCACTACAAGTGTTAAACATGTCACAGGGGCTTTATTCTCTGTTGTCACATAAAGATCCCTTCAACATTCATTCTGGTAAAGATAAACCTTTTACCCATGTCTTCTCGTGCACTTGCCAGTCTCTTGATACCTCTTTTATTGTCATGTTTAAATTATCACTTTATCTTTGTAAGCATGGACATTTCTTCTGTATTCTATTTTTTAAGTTGCCATGACAAGGTCTGGTCTGTTCATTTTTAGTTGTTTTGTTTGACTATGCTGTGATGTTCCTCCATCTGGTCTCCAGTGAAAATGCATCACTCCATTAACATTGCCTGTGATCTTGAAGATGCTTTAATCTAAGACTGTAAACTCCAGTTAATTACATCCTCCTAAAAAGGTCTCTTAATTATAACATAATCAAACAGGAAATGTCAACATTTTGGGGAGTCCACTGTGTTAATGGAGCATATTAGAGAATGTTATAGCAGCTATTTTTAAGAGGGCCTTGTCCATCATTTCTGTTATACATCACCTAAAAATTTGCATGATGTACTATGACTCCCTTTTCCAACTATATTTTGTGCAACATCCAAAGTGTTTTTCATCATGAATATCTTGCTTAAACTCAGCAGTTTGATTTTGTTTTTTGTTTTTTTTAACCAGTTTGTATGTACTGAAACCCATCACCATGGCTTGACCAACTGAGTAAATCCAGGAAGCAACTCCCACCCCCAACAGCTAGCCCCCCCTCCCCCCCTCCACTTCCCCCGAGTTCTGGTCATCAATGGCCACTCTGTTGATTAAACTTCTCAGTCGATTTAATGGAATTGTTCAAATTCCTTTGCACCACCACTGCTTACCACATGTTTAAATGGGACAACAACATTAGACGCTACCTTATATTACCTTACTTACAGGAAAATCCCTATGAGATATATTCCTCCTCTGTCAATTTCAAAGGCTCAGATAGCAGAGAGGACTGAGGACCAACAGACTGCCTTTTATGCCAGGGGCAGACTACACAAATTCTGCCTGATTTTGACACAATTTTGTCGCTGTGGACAAACTTCCAGTGTCAGACCTGAACATGAACGTCGGGAACGACGAACAGGCATCTTTACCCCCTAGTAATGCGACACAGTCTAAGAACAGTCATGTGGCGTCTGGGACGCCCTACGACACCCCAATGAAAAGTCTAGCATGTTAGAATTTTTTGTATTTTCTTGCCTAGCTTGACATCTCCTACGACATGATCACAGTATGACATGTAAACCCCCCCCCCGACAACCGATGAACTCCCACAAGGCCGTGAAAAGGCAGCATATGATGACTGGGCGGGGTCGTACTTGTAGTGTTGCCAGTCTCCTGGCCAAGACACGGCAAGAACCTATGGCACGATGATTGCCAAATCTGCAATTTCCCCCTGGGGATCAATAAAGTAAATCTAAATCTAAAAATCTAAAAATCTAATCTGACATGGTGACCATCATGAAAGACAAAAATATCGTGTAGTCTGATCCTAGCATTACTGGCTCAATCTACCTGAAAAAAAAAAATACTGCAGCACTGCAGTCCCAATCCGTGGAAATGTTCCAATTATAATAAGTATGTACTGACAAATCTTGTATCAGATTAAACAGTGAAAGAATCACATCCCATCAATCATCATTTAGGTATAAAACTACAAAAACAGGAGGCTAAAGACCAAAGTCTTGTTTTGCATTAATAGCAGCTAGGGTCGCCACCTTTTATTTGTGAGAAACCAGGACACTCTGATTATTTTTTTTTGGGAGGGGGGGCATTTGCTCATATACTATGGACTACCTATTACCTCTCCTACCTATATTTGTCCACACAAAAAACAGGTGGCGGAGACCAGGTCTCCTTGGGTGGGTCTTACCCATTCAGAAAAGTTTTCCCTTTTCGCCCAGTCTGAGTTGGACGTTGTAAATCCTTTTTTCTTTGACGCTGGTGGCTCATCCGATTACGTGACCTCTTGCAAGCAACAGAACTTCTGGTGGGTCATGGATGTGGATACGCGCGGCAGTCCTACAGCCCGGGCAGTTGCTAGGCAATAAGGTAAGCTTTCACGTTTCTGCTACCAACCAAATAAAAGTATAGACATGGCTAATCGACGCTGTGCTTATGGACACAGGATTGGATGTAAAAACATAACCAAGAAGAAAACAGAATAGCGCCAAGGTTGATGGGTTAATCATGTGGGAAAACGATGTGTGTTTCAAGAGGATGGACACACAGAGAAAATCTAAATAGTCAGTTAAACAGAAACGGTAAAAACTGATGTAGCCTATTGAAAACCGGGGACATTAAGTGTCCCAGGAGAGAGAATAAATTTTCCAGGACTGACTATAAAAAAGAAGGACAATTGAAATTGTAGCCTATTGAAAACCGGGACAGGTGGCAACCCTAATGGCAGCAGAGATGTCCAGTGTCTGTTGACATTGTTTAACATCTCATTCATCTACACCAACAGTCAGCCTCCATTCTAGTAATAGCCAGTGGGATTGCTGAGTTGACCCAGTCCTGTAACTTTCTAGCTCATTTGGACCAGGCTGTATACTGATTGAACATAAACCCATTCATTAGAGTTAAAAACATCACAAAAACCATAGTAAAGACCCTCCAGATTCTGAAAATTCTACTCTATCATATATTCCAAAAACAAAAATACATGACTACCAACTTACCAACTGCCAACTCTCTGAAAGAATGTGTTAAAGTATTAACATGTCCTAGGATGAATGTCACCATAGCACCCTTAATTTTTTCAAACAGTCAAAACACTGTACTGAAATACATATAGCACTGCAAATCTTTGAATCACATAACTTTCAAAACTGAGGTCCCAAATGTAATTGCAAGGACTTCAGTAATAAACTTTTCTTATGTTAAAAAAGGCCATCCTCCCCTTTAAAGCCCTTTAACCCGGAAGATATAATAGGATATCATTTCACTTCCTGTTTATCTGATTCGACATGGCGTCTGAAACCGAGGTAAACAGAACAAAAGTTAAGCTTATATATAATTTTAATATTTCCTGCACTTCTTTGTAGATTAATTTTCTGGAAGCCGTATGTTATAAAGCGAATGATTTATTTCAGTATCTCTCTACATGTTTACGTGAAGCTAACTTAGCCAAGTTGGTAAGCTACGTGCTAACGTGTATGCTGAACAGAATTTCGCAGTCGGTAAAATGTCTTATTACATTTACAGTCGTTTTGTACAGTAGATGACGATGACGATGACGATATTTTAAATTTGCTGTGTGACAACAAGTCCTGAGATACAAGTACTAATGGCCTATGTACAATTTTAGCAGATTTGTGCTCTCATCGTATTTGTTGTTGTTGTAGCAATATGCCGAAAAAGTGTTTTACTCGTTTTTTTAGTTTTTCGATTTTACTAGTTTCACTCGTTTGTTCCGTAGGTATCTGTGCCGGTTAATGAGGATGAACCAACTGAAAGTCCGAGGGCCCAGAAGAGAGAGGAGAGGTTACGAAAATTTCGAGAACTGCATTTCAAAAGGGTGAGAACACTGATACACTCATATTCTATAATACATCTATATCATGTATAGCGTCCAAAAAAAACAAAAATCAAGACAGATAAAAGAAGCAAAAAAAAAAAAGACTGTAGAGTCATCCCTTAGTAAATCTGTGTGTTTATTACATCTCGTTTTATGTTTATATTTCCTCTAAATGCTTTTCCATGAATTTGTTTCATCCTAGAATGAGGCGCGTAAACTAAATCACCAGGAAGTGGTGGAGGAGGACAAGAGACTGAAGCTGCCTGCAAACTGGGAGGCAAAGAAAGCTCGTTTAGAGTATGAGCTTATGGTGGACCAGAAGAAAAAGGTTCGTACCTCCAGTCATGGCGGACTTTTTTTCCTCCAGTCAGGTGCATTTTTGCCATCATCGTAAGAACCAACAAATACTTGGATAGTTGAAAAACACAACCCAAGGTTGTAGATACTGTTTCATTAATGTCTGTTATTTTCTGCATAACATAAGTGAATGTAAATCTCTCCAAAAGTTTAGGGAACATACTGAGATGTAAGAACCTGTTCGGACCTCTTCAGTTCCTTAATTACGTTCTACTAACTAGTGTCTTTAGTGTCTTGTTTGAACAGTACTGAATGGGTAACTGACAATATAAAGTGAACACTTGGTAAAATGAGGGTTACAAAGTTGTTACTGAATGTTACAAAGCATACTGAAAGCTGGTGTTTCCACGCAAATGAGGCTTAGGGGTTCAATGCTGTAGCTAGAGACAGAGATCTGAGTGACAGAACAAGGATCGATTATTGGAGTAATTCTGGGTGATGTTTAACGAGAAATACTGAAATTGACGTGGAAATGTGAGGCGTGGTCGTAACCATCACTGACTCTTTTTTTCTATGAATAAGTTGAGATGCCAGACAAAACAAATGGGCAACAGTTTGGTCGTTGAAAATATCAGCCCTGGAGTAGGCAACAGTAGGCAAAGTTACATACTCAAGTGCTTGTTTCCTATGGTTAGATCCACTCAACTGAAATGGTCAAGGGAGTTGCCAGTTTATACAGAATTATATTTGTCCTGTGGAAAAGCATTTCTGTACTGTTGTTAGTGGCCTCTCTCAGGATACAGATTCATCTTTACACAGGGCTTGAGTGGGAAATGAACGTCTTGATGAGTTGGAAATGATGTACACTCTATGTCTTGAGCCTCCCAGTTATCAAATCTCAACTCAGCTGAGCCCTTATAGGAGATTCTGGAAGAACAGCCAAGATACCACTATCAACAGTAGGGCTGCATGATATATAGAAAATATGCAATGTGCGATAAACGTGTTGGATATGAGATGTGAAAAAACAAAGACTGAAGCGTACAATTTCAGTGTGTCTTTGATTGTACATGCTGCAGGTATAGGCCATGAACATGAATAGATGGTTTTTGCCTTATAATGAAATTGAACTATTTTCCAAGTTTATTTAATACCCAACACATTTTGCACAAAACCTGAATTTGCGAGTAGTCATCTCATTTATAACCAAAGTACTACCATACAATGACTTGACTGTTTTACATAGCTAGTCGTACTCTCTGCCGCTTTGCTTGTCTCATCTAAGTGCATCACCACACACTCACTGTAGACTTGTGCATGGTAAATGGCAGAGTAGGGTATACCTTTGTTCTGTACTTCTGACAACTGTCTGGCCTTATGTATCTCAAATGTTCTGATATCAAAGCCCTTCGCCATGTGTTAATCATCGAATTACCATATTGACAATAAAAATACGAAACATCAGCAGCCCTTATCAAAAAAAAAAAAATTAAAAGCCAAGCATTTTCTTGTGGAAAAATGGTGTCACATCCCAGTTCCAGGCATGTTATGCTGTTGTTTCCTCTATTTTAACAGATACATGTCAATTGCTTCTTCTTTTTTTTTTTTCATTCTTTCGGATCATGATCGTAAACTTTATGTTAATGCTTAATAATAATAATAAAAAAAAAGGCAACTAGGACTATCCCTTTGTTTGGTCGAGTTGCGTATTTAACCTCAGTTTATTTTTGCTTCCTCGGGAAGCCGAATTTGGACTAACAGAACTTTATTCCAAACTGTGTTCTTTTACTAATGCTTAACTGAGAACTGCCTGTGTTTAACTGATGCTGTCATTAAGATCAAAGACAGACGACAATGCTTTAATTCCCTGTGAGTCACATGTCTCATGCCCGTGTTTCAGGAGTGTGCAGAGCAGGGAGAGGACTATGACCGCGTGAAACTGCTGGAGATCAGCGCGGAGGACGCAGAGAGATGGGAAAGGAAGAAGAGGAAGAAGAACCCTGATCCTGGCTTTTCAGGTTTGAATAATAAGTTTACTGTGGATTCAACCTGTGGCAGCTTTTGTCAATCCTTTTTTGTCTCTCACATCCTTGACGGGAACAAACGGTTCACTGAATTGTCTCGTTCAAGATTTAGCGAATTCGTGTTTTCTGGTGATGACCTTAAGCCTAGAAATCTTTTAAGGCTATAAGATCTGTAGAAATAGATTGAGAATGCTCTCTCAAATTAGTTCATGAAAAACAAAACAATTAGTAGTTCCCCTGAGACCTGATGTTGCGGAACTCTTTTATTTAGAAATGGTTAAGTGAGGGAAATAACTGAAGATCCATCTTAACCCTCAGATTAGTTAACTTCCACTGAAGTTTGTAGCGCTACAATGGAAAGGATTAAAGACAGCGTTCAGCACATACTTTGCTGCAAAAGATCTGTGTAAATATATGCAGGAATTCCTACCCATACTCATGAGTTATTTTCAGACTCTCTCAGATATGGCCGCCATCTGTTGGATTTAACAAAAAAAAAAAAAAAAAAAAAAAGATTGTGAAATTAAAATCTGCAGGAGGTTAGAATTTACCGTCTGTTTGTCATTGGTTCTGGTGATTATCTTTCTCTCTCTTCCACTCTTTCACTCCTGTACTCTGACTCCGCCCTACTTTGACTTCGTCATCTATTTGATCTATCTGTGTATTTCTGTGTGTTCTAACTGTATGTTCTCTGTCTCTCTCTCTTTCTCTCCCTTTTCGTAGGGTACGCTGAGGCTCAGTTGAGGCAGTACCAGCGGCTGACCAAACAGATCAAACCAGACATGGAGAGCTATGAGAGGCAGAGAGAGGAGTGGTGAGCTGCTCCATAGATGACTTTACAGTCTCTGACTTTCTCCAGCTGTAGTGTAAATTACACATTGAACACTTATTTGCACCCCAGGAGATATGAAGGCCTAATACTGTTTTATCAGTATGTGTAAGAAGTAAATATCTACTGTGACGCTGTTTTAGCTGGGTATTGATTTTCAGTTGCATTGTACTAGGAGAATATGCATTTCTTAGGGTTGATATGATGGTGAGAAGGAATATGGTCTGTTGACTTCCTGACCTTTTTGCCACTCTCCATTCCTCTACCCACAGTGGAGAAGACTTCCACCCTACCTCCAACAGTCTGATCCATGGCACCCATGTACCCACCAAAGAGGGCATTGACCGAATGGTGGAGGATGTGGAGAAACAGTAAGAGAGAGACAGAGAGAGATAGAAAGAGAGGGAGGGAGGGAGTGTGTGTATGTGTGTGTGTGTGTGTGTGTGTTTTCTCTGCACTGCATTAGCTTGGCTTTTTGTCTTTTCCCTTTTGTTAAGGAGCTGATTTTAGCTCCTGTAAGAGATTAGACTGGGCCATGGCTGCCAAAGCATTACGTACAGTTTTTTCTTTGAAGATGTTTAAAGAAGCTTGTGATTGTGTGTGTGTGTGGGTGGTTAAGGAGGGGCTTCAGTGATTGAAAATTGACTTGTGTCTGTTATATTGTCTTTGCGAAAACTTGTGTTTGATTTATTTGGAAAAAAAAAATGAGAATGTTCATGATTCTTCTTTCGCAGGATTGAAAAACGCTCCAAGTACAGCCGGCGTAGAGCATACAACGATGACTCCGACATCGACTACATCAACGAGAGAAACGCCAAGTTCAACAAGAAAGCAGAGCGTTTCTATGGCAAATACACAGCCGAGATCAAGCAAAACTTGGAGAGAGGAACTGCTGTGTAGCTTTGGTCACTGTCAACTTACTTGCTGTGTTATCTACCTGCTCACTTTTAAGGGAGAGGCACAAATGTCAAAAGAACAACCCTTCATCATAATATAATATGCCAAGTTTGTGCATATTAAGATTGTGCACAAATGTCATTGTGTTTTTCCATTGTGCTCTGTCCCTAAATAGGGTCAAGTCTCTTGTAAATTAGGGAGATTGTCTTTGTTTTTGAGTTCCTTTGAGAAAAATGGAAATTGAGAGCCATCTTTGGGCTTTTGAGTAGCTGCAATATTGGACAGAGAGTACAGACGTGTGTGTGTTTGTGTGCGCGTGCATGTGCGCGTATGTGCTCGTGTGCATAAAAACGGTGTCCGTTTTTACTAGGAATTCTTTTTTTATCCTCAGTTGAATTAAACTCATTTTAAGTGTTTGAAGTAAGTGCTGTTCCAGTGTGATGCTGTTTAGTTGTGTGTTGATATTATCCAATTGCGTATGTGCACGTAAGCAAGCGTGAGAAACCAGTGGTACCGTTTATCTTAAGGGGAAAAAGCATGCCATACTAAGGACCTCAGACTGAGGGTTGTCTCAGTGTAGGTACAGAGGAAGGAAAAACAATTCACCAATTCAATTTAGCCATTATCTATCCCATCTGACATCATCTGGCAAGTTCAGCTGCCTTGCAGCACTATGACATTGTGGGTGGGGGTGGGGGAGTGTACGTGTGACCTGAACAAACATCAAAGTGGAATGCAGAGATTCCCGGGCTGCTCTAATCTGCCTGCTCCTCTCAGTCATCAGTGCAACAAGACCACAGCGCCCTCTAGAGGTTGCTGGTGTACACCAACATTCCAAGTGAGCTGTTTTAAAAGCAGCGTTGCACGTCGCAAAGCCTGAATTACAAGAATACAACATATGAAGAATATAAGTGCTTGGCAAATGTATTTACAATAACTACAGTAACTATATAACATTATTGTGAAACCAGACTGTAATTTCACACGAAATATTCAACACTGATGATCCATCCTGTGCTTGTTACATGAGTCTGATCTGCTCATGTGCGTGTTCCATCTGCATACAGGAATGTGTTATGAATTAGCCTCATAGGGCTTTGACAACTGGTTTTGAAGGGGGGCTCTTTTCAAAGGCAAGTGTGTTAAGAATTAGTGCCTTTGAAATAAGTTGTTTAAGATTTCCTCCTTTTGTCCTCAGTGGCAGCACTGGTTGGTGGCTTGGGGGCGGGAGGGCAGGAGGGGGGGGGGGGTCCCAATACAAATCATACACTTTGATATTTGAGCCTGTAACTGAAACCAAACTGAGATTCATCATCGGAGTATACATGTGCATTTGCGCACACTTTTCCCTCAGTTAAGGTAGTTATTTAATAAGACTGTACAAAATGAAGGAATAAAATCAAAAGCCACAGAAATGAATTCTGTTGTTCCAAACTTTTAAGAAGTAAGCATTTTATGAGGGTAACCTCTGAACGTTATTCTACATGTATCCACATCGTAAAAAAAAAAAAGTTTCTGTAAGCCTTCACTCAGCCATGAGTGCTATAATCTACAGCAGTACCATGTGCACAGATGGCAGGGAGCCTTTTTTGTCATTAACAATGATTCAAGACCAGTTTGATTTTCTTACAATGGTTTTCTAGAGTAAAAGGACTGCACTGGCTGATCTTACACCAGCTGGCCACAAAAACCGAAACCAGGAGATAATGGTTCTATCTAAATTCTATCAGATAATGAAATGAGTACATTTTAGATGTTTTGAATAAGGGATATAAGATCTAACAGATTCTCAGCGTTTTCCCTTTCCAACCCTTTGGGACCCACAGAGTTATATGTAAATAAGAGCTGACCAGTTTATTCACTGACTGGGTCATGCTGGTGTCAGACTCAATAAATTGAAATGCCATGGACTGGCAATAGAAAATACTGCTTGTGTGTAGGCAACCCATCCAGAGAGATACCACATTTGCAGACTTATGCTGTGATCATACACTGTCCCAGTGGACCAAGTCTAATGTCAAGACCAAGAGTATTTGTATTGTGTATCCATTGTCTATCCATACTGTATAGAGTTAGGTGCGCTGAGAAAAGAGCAAAAGCTTCATAAGGAGGTTAGCCTGGTTCTGTTGTCAAATTCAAGAATGAGATCATGAAAAAATGTCTCACAATGTCCAGGAGCAAGTGACCACAAATGATGACATGCAAGTCCTTCAGGATTTAAGGACAGAAGACAGGTGATGCAGAGTTTAGATTTTTGTTTTTGCTTGTTTTTCACCTGTCATGCCCACGTTTGTGTGCAAAGGATTGATAAGATTTGAAGGTATTTAAATTGGAGGGCTCTTTGATGGTGATGGATAGGTTTCATTGTTAAAATCATTAGAGTGCTAGGACAGGCGCCTTTATCAAGTGAAAATTACACTCATGTGATGAGCTCAAATAGACGCCTTGGCACCATGGCGTTAGGAGAGCAAATTAGACATCAAATAAAGTTTGCCTGCAAGGGTTGATTCGTAGCATTTTTCTCAAGCCAAACTGAAAAGGCATTCTGTGTGCGGCAAACAAAGGGCTCCTTTATGTAAGTTTGTGCATCTTTTTCTTCTTTTGCACTCTCTCTCTCTCTCTCTCTCTCTCTCTCTCTCTCTCTCTCTCCCCCCCCCCCTCTCTTTTTCCTCTTCCTCTCTCTCTCTCATTCTCACTCTCTCTCCTCTGAAAATGTGGCAAGAGTCTTTTGTGGTCTCGCCAGAATGTTTTAGATTTAAAGGGTTTGGAGTCCCCCATGTGGCAAGATGCAGGCTTACAAGCTGGAGGCAGAGACACATGTGCACACACACACACACACACACACACACACACACACACACACACAGGGGACAAAAGTCTAAGTTGAACGAGGTGTGTCAGAGCTGAGGTAAAACAACATTTCAGTGTGGAATCACATACAGGAGATCTGCACACCCTCTTGTATCTAGTCCTAGGGAAGTGCTTACATCGCTTTAGGATACCAAACCAATGCATGTTTACCTTATTCAAGTCTTAACACTCTAAATTCATACTGTCCGTACATCATCAAACTTGACAATATCTTAGCTCTTGGTGCAAGCTACCCATTACCCATTATCAACTTTTCCAGAGCATTTTATCCATATTTCAAGAATATGACATATCTGAGTCTATTAAGTCAATAAGAGCTTAAAATAGAGGCAATGAAAGGAAGCAAACTGGGCCAGAAGGTTGAGAGTTGGTGTGAAAAAGATATATACCACGATGGGAACAGAGAGACCTTCAAGCACCGTGGAGGCCTTGCAGTCAAATGCATAGATCACACAGGAGATTTACTTATCTTCATCTATCTTATTCATTCAGAGGACAAACCAATCAGCAGGACTTTTGTTTTTCCACACTATGAGAAAAAGGTGCCCTTAGGCACAGAGGAATAGTATGTTCTGCTTTTAGTGGAAATAAAGGTTGAGGTTGAGGGTGAGGTTGAAGAGGGAGGGTGTTTTCTGCCCAGAGCGTGTTTTGTGGATAGGGCTATGTCATGTTGCTAAGCCACACAAATATATGAGTGATTAAAGATAATTACCACAAAGAGTTAAGTCCCCAAAATTTGTTTGTGAAAATCAGAGATATTTGATCTTACTTTAGGGAGGTACACTATTTGCCCTTTGCAGCTTGTTTGTTTGTTTGTTTCTTTTGATTTTAAAGTTACTGCAGTTATTTAAGCTATTTAAAATTCCTGAAGTAATATGATTGTCCACTCTCAAAAAAGAAGTAAACACCAAACAGAGCATATACATCAGGCTAATTATTTATTTATTAAATTTTTTGTCTGTGGTTCAAAAACAAGTTTTTCTATTGTGCTGCTAGCATTAATAAGGGTTTGTGAAATGTTACAACTTCATAACTAATACACATAGTATGATGTAATAAGGCCCACTTTGCACAGCCGTACATTCAATATCTTAGTCACTGAACTGGTTTTAACAAGTCACTATTTCAATACTTTATAATAGTTTGTTCACAGTTCTCAGTTTTCCACATCTAATCAGACATTTTTGCTTATACAAACATATGTTCATTTGCCAGGTACGTTCTAGAGCCTGGAGTATTCCAACCCATCTAATATAACTCTTCAGTCTCCTTTGAAACATCAAGCAGTTCAAATGAGGCCACTGTAATGTCTTGCTCCAGAGGTGAAAACAGGTAACTCAAGAGAGGACATGTTCAAAGTTGAGGGGTTGCATTTATGGCAGACTGTTTGGCATGGGTTTAGACTTCTTTTAGGTAACAAAAGTGGTTTGCTGTTCACCTGCCAAACCAAGTCTCTGTAAACACACGACTTAAAATGGTGGGTGATATACGGTAGTGTTATTACACTGAGCGACATCTATGTCTGTGATCTAAATGAATCTCTCATTAAAACCACAAGGATAGCAGACAGAGGCTCCTTTAAGTAATGTGTGGGATGTTTTTGTTTTTATGAGTCTGATATGTATCACCCCATTAAACACATATTTGTTGTTGTTGCACCACCTCAAATCAATGGATATATCTATGAACCTGCAAAACACCTTTAAGGCTTTTCACTAAGTGCACTCCTATGAAATACAGTTCTAGTCACACAGTTATAGTTTTTTATGGCTTTGTAATAGAAATTGTTTAGAAAAACACCTCAAAGAGCTGTGCAGTACCTGCACCTTCAGTAAAATGAGTGAGCCACAGCTCTAAAGGCTGGGTGATTATGCCCACCAGATAAGGCTCTGGTTTGTCTGCTGAGCCTTGAAGTAGTAGCTATTTCTGACTAGGTAGTTGGAACACGCCATCTGTCTACATTTAAGTCAATAACATGTAGGCACAGCACAGCCCTGACAGAGAGAACTTTTTCTTGTGAGGCACAGCACTGCCACTGCCTGGCCCAGCTCTGTTACTGACAAAATGCACTGCTAATTTATTGCTGCAACTAATTCCTCCATTTTAAGAGATTAGCCTTGTGTTGGCTTAAAATACTATGTTGGTTATGTTTGTTCACACCATGTTTTAGTTTTTTAAATGCTCATTTTCAGTATTTTTTTTTCCAGAAAAAAAGGAACTTAAGCATTAACAGTACATTTCAAAATATCACATTTCCCCATTAGAAAGAGAAAGTCTTACAGGCTCCACCGGTATGATCCAAGACTCAGATTAATTTAAAGCTTCACAAATCATTATTAAGTAATATCATGAGACAAAGAAAACACACAAATTCCTTTCAGTTTCACAGTTTATTAGAAACCACTGAACAGCACAAAACATCACAAAATATTCAGAAAATCCCACCTGTTCGACATCCTCTTGTCTTCCTCCAACTTAATTCACTTTACATCTGAAAGAAAACATCTATGATGAATTCAGGTGCCCATATGCCCCCTCCCCCCTAGACCCCCTACATACAAACTATATACAATATATACAATGTCCATATTCTCCATCGCACTGATAGTGTATGGAGGACTAATGTTTTGCATTTTTAGAGGAAGATGATGACACCATGTTCTTGACTGGAATCCACTGTCCATATGGCTTCCTGCTCCCCACATTATCCACTCTGGAAGTTACTTTAGCCTCAGTGACATGAAAGTTGGGGCTGGATGATGGCTTGGCAACAGCATTCTGTGGAGAAAACAACGATGAGTAACTGTTATATGTTGATATAAAAACTATCCCTATTAATTCATTAACTAGACTTATCTTCATGACTAACAATGCTGATACTCTTACTAAGTTAGACTTACATTAATACTGAAGGTAATGGGTTTCCTCTTGGGGGACGTCTTAGAACTGTCCTCGTCATCGTTGGCCACAGCAGCTTGGTCCTACAGAAAGAAAAGCAGGACAAACCCATTTAACACTAAGCAATGTATGACCCATAAACTACAATACATTCCAGGTACACTGAACATAGAGAATACTTTCTTCCTGAGCTCATTACACATGCATGAGAATTCAGAAAGGATACAGGCCTTGTAATAGCACAGCCTGTAAATCTACTGACTTTAAGCCTGCTTGATATCTACACAGCCGCAGCTGGTGTTCATTCATTCTGGCTGTGCTGCTGTCGAAAAAGAAAAAAAAACAAAGAAGAAAAAGAACAAGTGGGGGTAGTCCTATGCCTATGCCAGATTTTTACAAGGCAAATTTCATAAAAGAAACCAGAGCATAAATACAAGATCCTTCTCTGTTTCAATAAAGTCATGAAGATGCAGGTTATTTCCAAACCCCCATTCGGCGCACGACCCGTGCGCAACTTATCTTTGGCATACGAGGAGAGAGAGGGTTCTTGTCACTAAAAGGCAGTCCGTACGCCTGAGCTTCTTCAGACAGACGGAGGATGACTCTGGTAAATAACAACGCACCCATTTCAACCAAGAGCAAACACATAATTACACATATCTTGCAGATCCTCTCTTTAAAGTGTGCAAAATGCGCGTACTGCAGTAACATTACGACATTACGTGTCATGAAAGCAGCTGTCAGTCATGTATGTGTGGTAGAAACTTAGTGTCAATGTGCAACTTTGTATTAAAATGTGCGTGTTAAGACTGCAACCCATTAAATTCAGAACGTAACTTGGAACGTAACCTTGTACTTGACCTTGAGGCACATTTATTACTTAAACCTTTGTGAAACCCCAATGGTGTCACTCAAGTCACATGTCTGCCCCCTCATTTTCATAATCCAAAGGGTGGAGGAGTGCAGACCACTGTCATGTGATCTACAAGAACAGAAATGGATAAAAAGAAAAAAAAAAGAGCAAGTGAAGCTAAACCGTGCTCCTGAGAGGAGTGGCAGGTTAAAAGCTAAGTAGTAACACACACAGTCACACACATCATACATTCGCTCACACACATCACACACACTCATACAAATATTAACACACGTGCTAATACCATTTTCCAATCCAAACCTGGACAAATGAGGACGATGTTGGAATTTTTTTTGCCATCATCCTGATCCAATAACATAGTCCACTGGTCAAACATATTTGCATGTCTGAGGAAATAGATTACAAGGAAATCTAAATTTGGGGGGAAAGGATCCACAGTCTAATGCTGTGCAGATTAAACAACGACGAAACCTTTTCTCCACAAAATAAACATATTCCAAGAAAATCCCAAAGGGACTACATTAACAGTAGGACTATTTATCATTAATGACAGGAGCCTCTGACAATACTACCCCTGGATTTACACAAAAAATGAGACTGATTTCTTTTGAGCTACTCAAACCACTTGGTTGCCTTTAACCAGATAGGCCCAGACAGACAGAGGTATCTCCCATTCAACTGACCACACCAACAACCAGTTGACCGGTCTGTAACACTCACCTGTGCTTGGTTCTTTTGTGGTTCTGCTTCAGGCCTCACCCTTTCTGCGCTTACAGCTGATGGCTTCCCCTCCTCCAGCTCAACACCCTTCAGACTGGCAGGGAGCTCGAGGTTCTGTACTCCCAAAATTTTCGTGGCATTTTCTTTAGCAATCTTCAGAAGCTCCCTCTTTTCTGTGAATAAAGTTTAAAACACTGTTACTCATTACACTCCATGGTTTATGGCTCAAGACACGCAAGAGAACAACCAGCGGAGCAGCTCACCTTCACGGCTTAGATGGATTGTGGAACGCTCTGGAGACCTGGACCTGCTCCTGTAGCTCCTCGGGCTCCTCCTGGGCGATGGGGAAAAGCGGCACCTGTACCTTCCCACAAACCCACTCACCCGTCGGCGGCTCAGGGACCTCGACCTGGATCGGGACCTGCGTGAGCGCCTGTAGTACCGGTCCGGAGAAGGCGAGGGACTGTAGGAGCGGGAGTGTGCCCGGTAGCGGCGGGGAGGAGATCGACGGTACCTGCGGTAGTCTGGAGAAGGGCTGTAAGAGCGAGATCGTGCTCTGTAACGCCGAGGCGGAGAGTGGCGATGGCGGCACCGAGAGTAGTCAGAGGTGCGGTGGCAGCGTGGGTAAGAGCGGGAGCGTGAACGAGAGCGGCTGCTGGACGAGGAGTAGTCAGATGACGAGGGGGACCTGCGGTGGCGACGGTGCCTGGAAGACCTCCGGGAGGATCTGGAGGAGTAGCTACCACGGCTGGAGTATGAGCTGTCACTGCTGCTGCTGCTGGAGCGAGAACGGGAGGAGCCCCGGCTGGATGGGGCCTTCTGGTCAAAGATAAGTCTCATACCCTCACTCAGACGTGCGTGCTGAGCCTGGTTGGCCCTGTCCTCAGTCTTCATGTTTGAGTCTCAAAAACAGGCCTGGACAAAGATAAATCATTGCATTAGTTGTCAAAATTTTCTCTAAAGGTAAATACCATTCACTTGGAAAAATCTGTCCAGTTTTTTTTTTTGACCCATGATTACCCAACTGCCACGAAATACTTAAAACAACATACCCACGTTTCATGAAATGAATGAAATATACACTACTAAATAAAACGTTTAGTCTGTAACTAGCTTCCAAAATACATAAATTGACAGTGCATAGCAAGGCACAAGGAAATTTCTAGAAGCGCAGAAAATAGGTCAGCGGTTGTGCAACAGAAACTCCCCCTCCCGTTCAGAACGTCGCGTTACACAACTCTGTGCTGGAAATTTCCACGTCCCTCAGTGTCCTCACTATGCGGGCCGTCGACATGTTGTTAATAGATCGGTACTGACAGTAAGACAACTGCACAGACGTCACCCTGTTACTGTCGCACACAAACAACATTTACACTACTCGTGATATAAAAACTATCCCTATTAATTCATTAACTAGACTTATCTTCATGACTAACAATGCTGATTAATTTCGGTTTACCCAGGTACACAAAAACAATACGAAGCCAAGACTCTTCTGTAACGCTTAAAAGGCGTATGACTGGCTGCTCAGAAAAAGTCTCGATAAACACCCTGACAAATAAGCTAAAAGCTCGTAAAGCAAGTACTTAACTATTTGAATCACCATGGGAACAAGCAAAACTTCACTGAAAATTTGAATAACACTGAACCGCATTACACTATTATTTGTTTAAGTGACACATATGTTTACTAATTACATTATTAGACGACTGCTAACTTACCTCAGATGAACAGTTAAGTATAACTTATCAAGAAAAAAAGCCAAGCTAAAAGTTCCTGGCTGTTAGCTTAATATATGAGACTGGCTAGTTCGACCAAACGACACTATCGAAACTAGCCTTGGTGAAATCTTTTTAAAACAAGTCAGGCCTTCCCGATTTGATCGCGCTGACAATCTGAATCTTGTTTCACTGGAAAATAAACGCCTATTTATGAAATACGTGTAGAGTAAAAAAGGTAGTCGTCTGAAATGTCGTGTTAGCGTCGATACGTTCCACACTACAATCTTCTCTTCCTGTTCTGAGTGCTCGCTGAATTCGGTCTGAGCACAGACTCGGTTGCGAGGTGATTTTCAAAGGGACCCTGATGCAGACTGCGTCATTTAAAGGGGAGGAGGTTCTGGAAAATTCCAACTTGTCAGAAAGCTTTCAAAAAATATCTAAAAATACAGAAATATTAATCATACAGCGATTGGAATGCATGTTTTACCTTTACACTCTCTCACATAACCTGTTTTAACAAATTCCACGCCTGCTAAACGTATTCACAGCACAATAAATCAATAAACAACAGAATAACAACCCCCAAACGATTATTTGACGTTATCGCGAGACTCTACTGTAACTCTTCCCCTACTTACTTACTACCTACACTGTAAAACCTGCAGAGCAAGGAGTGACTGGACATAATTGTTAATCAACTGTCTCGAGTAACTTGGAATACAACGATTTGACAATGGATATTTTAGAAATCCTGCCGCCCAACTTCGGCTTTGTTATTCTCACGTATCTCTATAGCTGGGTCATGCTGACTTACCTCGGTGTTAACGTTGGTTCTGCAAGAAAGAAATACAATGTGAAGGTAGGTAATGTTAAGTCAACTCTCTGTTTTGAAAGTGTTCAACTCCTGCTTGATCTCTGCCTTTTTGTTTCTAACAACAGAATGAATATTAATTTCGCCTTGTTACGTAGAGCTTTTCCCTTCACAGCAAGGCTGTTTATTTCTTTGTTACGGATAATCAGTCTAAACTCTCCATTCTATGTCAGTAACATGCTTTATTCCGTTTGACATTTCAGTACCCCACCATGTACAGTGATAAGGAACCAGTTTTCAACTGCATCCAGAGGGCACATCAGAACACACTCGAGGTGTATCCACAGTGGCTTGTCTTCCAGACTATTGCTGCTCTGGTCTTTCCGGTGAGTCCTGCACATAATAAAACGGAAGGATGCATAATTTTCGCCGTCCTGAATGTTTATGCCGTAAACACTGAAATGACCCCACACATCTTTCTGTCTTATTTTCCCCATTGTCTCACTTTCTCTCCCCCCACCATAAACTAATAAACCACACACCCACACTATGTTTTTTTCTATTTAATGCATACTGAATTGATAGGAATTCATGCTGAATTGCTTATCCTAATGTTTGTTTTTCCTTTACTCAGACTGCTGCATCTGTGCTTGGAGTCATCTGGGTAACCAGCAGGTTCTCCTATGCCTGGGGTTACTACACTGGAGGTATGACTTCCCAACCATGTCTCTGTGGACTTATGAATGACTACTTTTCAAAAGCTCTTTTTGTTTTCTTTAATCTATTCAAATTATCGTGAAGATGATCATTTGTCTTTGTATGCCATTCCTCACTCTATCAAAACATATATTTCAAATATTTTTTAAAAATATTATACATTCAGCAGGTTTTTACTTTCCCCGAATGTGTCAGTGAAGTAACTGAACTCATACAAGTAATACAGGACCTTTGTCATTGAATTTATACTGTGGCCGTGATAGACTGACAGCTTTGTCTTGTCTTCTTTCAGATCCTGCAAAGAGAATGCAGGGGGCATATGGATACATCGGCTATTTGGGTGTCATCATCCTCTCCATCTATATTGCTCTGCAGCTGCTGGGGGTTGTTTAAGCTCCCCAAGAGGAATTTTTATCAGAATTTTTGCCCATTTTTATCATAATCACACATAATCATGTGCAAATCTGGGATTTATCATCTTAGCACCATCTTTTTTAAGCCTCATGCCTTCCATTTTATACTTTGAAATTTTCACCACTAATTTTGAAAATGTGAATGTTAAGTAGAATGTTAAATATCGCACTTGTCAAACTGAATGACCAAGAGATGTGATTTTGCTGTGTGGCAGCACTGATTATCATGAAGGGCACTTGCCATACCTTATTTTCATATGTTTGTCTCCGTAGAGCAAAATACAATAAAAACAAATTTGAAAAGTCTGCATGAAGCTACTCTTCTGATTTCAGTGATATGATGGAACACCTGAGAAATAGCTGTTTCAGGTTGTCATGGACCGCATTTACAGGTGGAGATCATACTCGTTGTGTGACACCTCTATTCTATTCCTTCACACGCCCTGTAGACTGTATCACAACCAGAGTCACTTTATATGAAATACTGTCTAAGAACCTGTAAGATTTTACCATGCAGTTTCATGTGACTCAAAACCAGCCAGACAAGTTAATGAAATATAGAAACATTTCAATAAGATCTTAAAATTATGACAAAAATAACATTGCCTCTGTTAAGCAGCAGTATTTTGCACTCAGTAACAGATGGCTTTTAAATAATAAAATATGTTTTCTTTGAGGTCATGTTGCTGGGGAGATGCATTTTCAGTTGATGTCTGCATCCTCTTCATTTAGCTCAGACTTCGCGTTGGTCGATTAGCAGAGCTTGAAGCTGCGTGCACAAAGGCGGCGTTAGAGCCTCTTGAGCATGCGCATAATAGAGGTTTATAGGAAGCTGTGGATTGTCTGCTGTCCGAAGATCTGACGCGAAAAGCGAAAAGTCGAGGTACTCGAACGAGACTGCGTAAAGGTATGACTATTTACATCAACTCATTGTGATTTAAATATTGTAGGTTATTTTATGTATACAAGTTTTGCGATGGCTTACATTTGGGAATGGATTTGAGATGTGGCAAGGCTCGTCAATAGGCATTAAAATGTAGCGTTAAATTCGTTTACAGCTTTGATACAGTAGGCTACATACTCAGTAATGCCAAGACAAAATCAAAGAATTTTGCTTTGGTTTTTGAGGACAGTTTGCTTTGTTCAGAGAAATTGTTTTTGTTGGGCATGACATGACAAAATCGTTTGTATACAGCTGAATTTGCCTAAGGGCATTCCAACTGCACAGGATTTGCGCAGGGTAAATTGGTTTCGAACAACTCCTTGTAGTTTTGTACTTCGTTTACTAAGTGTACAATACTGTTCAAGCAGCGAAACTGAGCAGCTTCATATACACCTACTTGTTTCTAAGCAAAACATCGATTTCCTCTGTCGTAGTTTCAGTTTAGCTCTGTCTTTGGTGTGGCTTGAAGTCATTTGCTACTGACCATACACCCATTGTTTGTCGCTTCAAGCACATGCGACTTACTGATTTAGAACAAAATTCGGTAGTTTTGACTGAAATCATTCCAAGTACTTATCTATTGGGTACAAGCTAAATACATCGATATTCGTAGTTTATCAGTAGTTTTGCTTGTTATTTACCCTCTGGTGACAACAGCAAACGAATAAAATCTCTGATAGAACTTTCATTTATTTTCTCAAGTTAGAATCATGTCGGGATTTCTAGACGGCATCAGGTGCGGAGATTGCGAATGCAGTGTGGACTGGAGTGAGAAAAGGAATACCATTGCATCAATAGCCGCTGGAGTGCTTGTAAGTTTATCATATAAAGCGCATCGCTGTATTTTTACGGTGAGAAGCAAAGCTTTGAATAAGCGAGTCCATCTCATCTTTTGCTAATGTGTACAATGTCTTCTTTATTGTCTTAGGATCTTAAGCAACGCATATGCATGTGGTGTGTCTCTTGTGATTAATGCACTAGTTGTATACAGTGTCAACTCTGATATTTGTGACTTTCGCTGAAGTTGAATATTGTGTGTAACTGTAACAGTTCTTCACTGGTTGGTGGATCATCATCGATGCAGCAGTCATGTACCCCGATGGAAATTCATTCCACCACGCTTACCACACCTGTGGAGTCATAGCCACCATAGCCTTCCTCATGTAAGTGCTCAAATTTCCCTCTTTACCTACAAGATCATATCTGTAATCAGTGTACCCAGTAACTTTCCTGATCCGTAACACTGTAAGCAAAACTACGTTTCTGACCTCACATCAGCAGTTAGGGCCATGATCTGTCTGTCACTCACATGTATATGCATATGATGTCATCTAAAATGGTTCGTCAAGGAAAAGAAAAAGCAGTAGGCTGCCGTTACTTTTAAATGAAGACTGAAGTCTTTCTTAGTCTCAGCATCAGGCTAAATCTTTAAATGTTCATTGTTGTCTGTGCTTCGTCCTGTTTATTCCTGAAAATAACTGCCACGGACAGATTGCACCTCTAATGCCCTCTGCTCACAGTAACACACTTAGATAGGAGAAGTCTCTACTACTTTAGTGATGGTTTATGTCATATTTTTCTTAATGTCTGTTTTAGGATTAACGCTGTATCAAATGGCCAGGTCAGAGGAGATAGCTACAGTGAAGGATGCATGGGACAAACAGGTATATGTGTGTGTGTGCGTGAAAGAGAGAGAGAGAGAGAAAATATATGCTAACCGTTGCTGTATATCTGATATAGGATGAAAACCATTATTTGAATATCTCTGACAACAAATCACGTTATCAAAATTCTTTTACTGTGCCAGCATGCAGGAGTTCTCATGAATCATGGTACAGTTATCTTTTTATGGTCTGCTGAACTTGTTTCTCCTGCTCAGAGACAAAGATAAAGCCAATATAAAACCAACCCCAAAGAGGCTGGTTAGATATTGGTCTGTGTAACAAACCTGCTTGACCTCATTTCCAGATTAATTGGATTGAGTAGTTGGCCACTCATGTGCTTGTATGTTGTTGTTTGTAATGGTGCTGTTAACTGTGAGATACTGTCACTCTGTGATATCTTTATCTTTGGATGCTTTCCTCTTTTTCCTCCAAAAGAAGGGACATATAAACCAATGTTAGCCTTTTAAGGCGTCGTTGCTTAAGCCAAGAAGTTGTGTACTAGATATATGTTTTACGACCTTTAGGATCAGCTACGGGGTTTTTTTTTTTGCCATTTGAAAGGTTTGCAGTTCTTGCCAATAGGATTTTCCACAAACAGAATTGACTGAGATGGTGTTAATTACAACAATTTTGTATGAGGTTTTTACTCAGTGCCTGGTCTATCCTTAGGTGCAAAGGTCTGGTTACTTATTGGGTTCATGCTGGCATTTGGCTCTCTCATTGCTTCTATGTGGATTCTGTTTGGAGGATTTGTAGTGCCTGGTAAGCACGCTTTTAAAACATCCAATTTCCGTGAGATTCACTGCATGGCTTATTTATTTACTTTGTAATTACTTTTATTTGAACCTGTAATGTATTTTCTGAAACATTTTACTTATTAAAATTGTGTCATGCTTTGTATACGACTGTACCTCAATGTTTTCCTACCTGCTTTTAACAGGAAAAGAGCATGTGTACCCTGGTATTGCAGTCTTCTTCCAAAATGCATTCATCTTCTTTGGGTAAGAGTAATATGAGATAAAAAGGAAGGAACAGATAAAACCTGTCGTTGTTTAGGATTGTAATCATTTTAAATTTGGCGGAACTCCTTCTTCTTACAGGGGCCTGGTGTTTAAATTTGGGCGCACTGAAGACTTGTGGCAGTAGAAACTTGTTCATGATACGTGCCTGGTCCATCAATGCACTCCCTCCTCCCAAGCCACGTGTCTCATTCTCCCTCTCTCCCATACCAGAACGCTCAAATCGGTTCCTCCCCCTTTATTTGTTTTCTTTCTTTTCTGTCTCCTCCACTATGGCAACACTTTGACCATGTCAGTTTGTAGACTAAGTAAGGATTGTGCTACACAGCAGTTTTCGCATCTATCCAAACAGGACAAATGGTCATTTTAGATCACTAAAATGAGATTTCAAAACATTCTATTATAATTTGTCTACTATAGTGCTGTTTTATTTTCTTACAGCAAACCATCAACATTTTGTCTTGTCTAGATTTACCCATTACTTGCTTTCCTCATTCACATAACCAAAGCTCACTTGTTATAATTTTCTGTCAAGTGAACTGTTCAACAGATATTGCCTTGCTTATGGCAACATATTTTCTTGTTCTGGATATCTTATTTGTTTTAATTTGTTCTTTTTTTTTTTACCTGGCACAACTCACTATGCCTCTTCAGTTTTTGTGTTGCTTTCTCAATATGGCCTGGAAAATGTACTGATGCGTTGTATTTTCAGTGAGGGGTGAATTTTGGCAGCACATTCTCTTAGGTGTGTGCTAAACAGTGTCTCCTCTTTCTTTTAAAACAAGCTGCAGTCTCCCTTTTTAAAGAATACTGTCTTTTACATGTAAGATACATTTGTTATAATTCTGTCCCTGTAGGTTTTGTGTAATAAAGTACATATAGTTGGGAAATTCCACTGAAACCTGGAAAGAAACCAACAGGTTGATGATAAAAAATGATGCAATGACTCAGTGACTGCTTCTCATTTTCAAAATTTTCGAATTGTTATTGGAAGTGTTGTCTTTTTCCATGCATAAAAACAGTTCTGTACTTTTAATTTGCAATCATAGGTCTGGGAACTGTTTTCTTAAATCTCGTGTGTCTTGTAATTTGTTCTCTGACTGGGATAATGTCTTTTGAATTTTGGTGAGTACATTGGTTTGTAACCCCCCCTCCCCCTACAATTTTCTTTTGTTTGAAGAAATGAAAATGCGTCTTTGATGACTCCACAGCGCTAGAGACAACATGTTCCCTTTCACTTGTTACTCTTTCTTCCTTATTTCAGGCATTTCAGATTCTTTGAGTTTTGTTATGTAGCTTTTAGCTTAGTGTTCACTTATTTATGAATGGTTGTGTGTCTGTTGTGCAAAAGCTTTACAATATGGATGGGGGAAAGAAGCACAAATAGATATTTCTTTACATTCAAGGACAGAGGATAGGTCAGTGGGATAAGTCTGGTTGACACTAATAGATTAAGGGTGTTTGAGCCACCAGCTTAAAGAATGTAACCTTTTGCTCATTTAATCTCTACTCTTTATCTCATGTAACAACATTAAGATACTGCCTCTTTAAATGTGCAGTTATAAGTTACGCAGCAAATAAATTTATTTGAAATTGATAGTTTTTTTTTTTTCGAGTTCTCATTGCTATAATGTTTCTTTATTACTGTAGTCTTGTGGTCTTTCTTGCTTTTTATGATGGATTGCTTGTCTAAAGGTGTAGTTCTAAGGAGCGATGTAATTGATTCTTACCAGGTTGACAACAAGGTTAGTTGATTTTAACCAGTGAACTAAAAATTACATAGTGAGCTTGTCTTCTGGGCAGAATTACACAAATTAAGCCATCGATGACCATGTTATTTCACTCAATAAATATGCATAGATGTCATAAGTCCTATGAAAGCATAGCATAGCTTTCATGCATAGTTCTAAATTTGATTCTGCTGTAGAAGATTATTTTGGGTAATACCATGGTTTTGAGTATCCTCTATTTAGAATACGGATGCTAGATAATTGACAGAGAGACATGGTAGGTTTGTTTTAAGAAAGATTAATGAATGTCCAGACTATGTTTCAAACATCCTTTTCTTTGTGTTTACCAATGTAGCAATTTTGGGTCTTGGCTCCCTTTTTAATGAATGATCAGTTAATAATTGTAACTGTCATAATCGTGTTGCTAAACTGTTTAAAGTATTTGATTTCCTGGCCAAACACAAGGATAATCCTTTTATTAAGCAAGTCACACCATAAACACAAGAGCGGTAGAAAGAATAGTATTTTGGTTGACAATCTTTCATTGTCTAGCTAAAACAAAGGCTTTATTATGTAGTTATCTTTTAGGTAATTCAATCAGTTCACAGAGCCTTGCAGTGGTCTACTGTCTTTTAGCCGATGCTGTCTGTGATATATTTATCACCCCCCAACACACACACAAACACACGTCTCGAAGCACCAAGTCATTAACTGAAATCTTCATATTGTTATTTTTCCTGAAATCCACTTCTCCAACTTCTTTTTACTCCTCATTTCCGGGTTGCTAAATGTGGAAACTGAAAAATAATAGTTTGAGAGCAGGTACACAATTATTTATTTTCATGATGTCCACTATCAACAAAGGAATCGACAAATGCTAAAAATTATGCTAATATGAAATCAAAGTAGTCCTTACAAATAAACTTTCCACAGGTCATACAAGCAGAACCGCACCATATTCATTCAATTTAGTGACAAACCAGCCAGCATGATGAAAATTTCTCACCTCCCAAAATGCTTGGTCATCAAAACACTTCCTGTTCTGTGGTGCTCTCCAAAAATTCCACTTTAAAATGAATCCTAAATTCAGTGCAAAGACATAAAGAACCAGGTTTTATGAACTGTCTGAATATATAAGCCTTCTGACAGCACTGTACAGATCTAAGACATGAGAGCCTTTGGGAAAAATCTGATTTAAGAAGAACTTGTGTCAATAAAACATAAGATTTCAATACTTCAATATTTCAATGTTTCATTTCATACAACTTAGTGTGAATGGTGAATGATTTACATGAAACGCTGAAAACACCCATACCGTAATTTATTACCTAGGAGTGTGATCTCAACATACCTGTAATGGCTCCCAGGACCAAACTCATGGCGAGCATGATAAACAGGATACTGATGTGATAACAAGCAAGCCTGATCGCACTGAGGAGAAACCATAAGTACAATTATACTACAATCAGCATGTTCTGTAATCTCATTGTCCTGTGCTGAACTACATTATATGTAAAACAAAGGTTGTACGCATATACTGAAATTGTTACATTAATATAAGGCCTAGAAAACTCCAGTCAAATGTGGATTGAAATATGTTGCACACACAATAATGATTTTAGTCAGTTGCAATTGGTTTCCCACAGGAAGAATAAATGAGGAATCAATGAAGAATTTACATCAGAATTTAATCAAGCATTTACATAGTAGCCCTACTACAGGTAATAAATACTTGCAGGTGGAGAACTGTGATCAGGTCTGCAGTCATGATCACTTACATTATATTATCTTCAGTATCGATCAACTGTAGTAGTAGGCAAGCAAACCATCCCAGAATTCCCGGCATTCCATGGGCATTGAGGACTCCACAGGTGTCATGACACTCAAAGGCTAATTGCATGTGGGGCTACAGCAGAGGCATTCACAAACATTAAGTAATCTCACCAGAAATTCAGATGAGATTTCCCCATCCATGACCTCCTCTTGTGGTATGCAGTAGTACAAGGACTGTGCTTATATTTATGCGCGCTACTAAAATATTGTTTCCAGAATGTTGTCCAGGACTTTGTTGTGTTGGTCATTGTACATCATAAGCACCTCAGTCACATTAACTGTAAGTTAAATGGTATTACTGACTAAAGTAATCATAGATGACTTTAGGGCATATTACTTTATATCACATTATTACTTATAGCATTGCAGTGATCTAGTAACATTGTACAAAATTAGTGAAGCCAAAATTAAACAACTGTGCAGTCAGCATATGATAGCCAGAAGTTTTTTTCTGGAGAGTCAGTACCTTAAGGTAACGAAATCCCACAGCTGACAAAACAGCAGCTAATGAGCCAAGTGTCATTGCAATCCATGGCACATGGACAGCTGTCATAGCACCCCCAAAAGCAACACCACCAGCAAGTATTGAACTCTGCATGTGAACCTGATGGGAAAAATACATTAACAATATTAAATATTAAAGCATATTTTTTGTAATCATGTACATGCTCATTTAAACAGTATCAAACATTTCTACACAGTCCCTGGACATTGTGCCCCTTCAAACAGTAATGCTGGCATGTGAGAGGGATTGTAAGAGTTATTTTTGCTATCTAATGAAACATTTTCTAACTCTCCAAATGATTTCATACACCACCAGTTGTCTCCTTCATAGGTTTCACTAATCATTAACAAAAAAAGAATCATTTAAACCATGCATGTACGATGTCTGAAAAACCTCACCAGGTTGATTTTGCCTCTGGGACTGGTCAAGACAGACATCCCAAAAGCAGTGATTGAGCTGGCTGCCAGCGCCAGGTATGTGCCATAAACAGCACTCAAATTGCTCTCAATCTCGCGCCTCCTTGCATTCTTCAATGTCCACCATTTACTACTCAGCAGCACTAAGTTACAACTAGGCCAAAACATCCATAGGAAAAGGGTCCCTAGAGGGAAGAGAGAGAAGGAGACATATAGTGTAAAATAATGCCCTAAATGACATATGCAGGATCTTTGAGTTCCCTGATGAGGGCTGAATTGAATGGAAACAGCCACCGAAAACCACCAAGTATTTTCTTGCTAGAATGGTAATAACTCAGACTTTAAAATGGAGTCAATTTCAAGAATATTATACCATGTCACTTCACAATTCACTCACCTAGCATAGAGAACAGGCCAGTCTTGTGGTCAGACTTCTCTTTCTCATGCTGCTGCTCTGTTCCCTTCCGGTAAAGGACCCATGACGTCATAATGCCAAAGAATGCTCCAAAGATATGGAGATACATGATAGTGTTCATCACTTGTATCTGATAATACAGAAATAACAGCTCAGTCATTTTACAAACTAAGTTTAACATGGTTAACATACTACTCTTCTATGACCATTTCCTTACCCTAATTAGGGTCTGCAGCAGCCACTGACTGACCACAAATGACGTTACCTCCAGTAGAGCCATGAGCATGTACTGAACTGGATTTACCTTCCCAAGGACAGCACCCATTGCTATCAGAGAGGAAGCTGCACATAATTCTGCATCAACCAAGCTGGTAGAATGCAATCAGAACCAAAGAAATTAGCTGTGGCATAGATAGCTAAAATGTGACAGCTAATACAGGTATTTAATCAAAATAAATGACGGTTTTACAGCCATTAGCCCATCAGAAGAGATGGTCACGACAGTGTTACGATGAAATGTTATAATTACATATATCATTAGAGTGACACTATTAAATCACAGGAAAATCAGAGGAGGGGAAGCATAAGTTCTGTACTTTAGCCTTTTCATGTACGTCTATCTTCCAGGCATCATCTAATACCTGTCCAAATCAACAGCGATCTTCTTTCTGCTGTTCCATGTAGACAAGAGGAAGCCATTCAACAGAGTGGCCCACTGCACTGCCATGGCTGCGACCAGTAAACTGAACCCAGAGCCGCTAAATCCATAGCGCACGAGGAATGTGGTCAGGAATCCAAAACCCAGAAAGACCACCACATGAACATCCTGGAAAACTGAATAAGACAAATAACAAATATCTACTCTGGCAGTGAAGTTTGTTGCTAATTGATAAAAGCTCTGGCTAAGTTTATTGCTGCAAGAATACTGTCTACCTTGGGGAGGGTGTTGCTGGTGCAAAATACATCTCTTATCACAGCAAACCAGGGTTACCAGTCCACCCTCCACCCCAACGACACAACTACGCATGCAAAAAAAATAAATAAATAAATAAATAAAAATAAAATTAAATAAATAAATAAAATACATAGTCTCTTTAAAAAGTATCCTGAAAGTAATTTTAATGTTGTTCCAGTGAAATTATTTTAGTAAAAGCTATTTCCCTCAGAATTCCTGAGATTTTACCACAGAATACTGAATGTGTTCCTATGTACAGATCAGCTGTATTCTGATATGAGTGTCTCAGAATAACAAGTATTCAGTTCTGCATACCACGTTTAGATGAAAGTACATAAATAATTACGTTGTCCTTTAAATACATACATAATTACATTCTCTTTGTTTAGACTGATCCTATGACATGCTACATACAGGATTATTTTAAAATTTGCATGGAATGCAAGGAATGTTGCGTACAACCTAAGCTTTCAGAACACACTTTACATTTAAGTGTGAAAAAATACTAACCTGCATAAGTGTTGACCTGAGATGTTTCTTCAGTCCATCTGATTTCAATAAAAAAAGCAAAAAGTCCTATGAAGACTGTCTGAAGAAGAAAGGCCAGAACAGGCAGAAGTGGCCGGAGACTGGGAGCAGACCGTGGAGCCATGTCTGAACCTAACTGCCGAGTGCATTTTCACACATACATCTTGCAGCCATCTAATCTCTTGCCACCAGAATGGTGGCTGTCACCCTGCTCTCTCATTATCTGAAGTCCATTCAAATGGGCTTATAAAAAGATTTTCTTAGACCTTGAGTACTACAGTGATTCCTCCGAACTGCAGGAGAATATGCCTTTCATTACAACTTTGTATTTTTTCTTTTGGCTATTTCAGCATGTACACTAAAATGAGAATTTCTTGTACAAAAAAGGAAAAAGAAAAACAGAAATCTTTCCTTGTCTTCAATGTACGTTAATTAAAAGGTCGATAACTTAAGCATGGAAAGGAACTTGAATGTAGGTCATTATTTTGTGTCAAAAATCCCATTCCAGTATCCGATTTCTAAGTGGAAGGTTTTTTGTTTTTATTTTTGTTAAGGGTCAGTAGCTGGGTTTTTTTTAGGAGCAAGTGACTTTGTTAGATACAGGACGTCTGGTCAGGGAATCATCTCCTTTATAGCAGGCAAGTGTCTCTCCTTGCATCCACTCACTGGCAGCAGCCTCCTTGGCTGGGGGCTCAAGCATTGTCTGAATGTGTGGGGAGAAATGTGGACAGTGAGCTTTGCTCTGCGTTCTCTGTCTGCCTTTTCCCTGACTCCTGCTTTTTTCCTGCAGCTGATGGGTTTCTGCCATCAAGGTGATGTTAGTTTTTGGGATCTGTGTCAAGAATCGTAGACCTTTTCTATAAACAAAGGCTAAATCAATCGATCAGTAAATAAATCAACGGAGGGTTTGGGGAATAGGTTATGATCATTTATTTGATGATATTTTAAGTTTACTACAAAGTGTTTTAAAGCAGGATTATCTAGTTCAATTCTTTTAAATGAATTCAGCACTCATATATTAGAAATCTGAGATCTGAAATCCAATGTTTCGCAGCATATTTAAAAAGTTTAAAAATATTTTATATCTCAGTTTGTAAGAAACAAAGAGAAAAGAATGAAAAAGGAAGAGAAAAGAAAAGAAAAACCACAATCTGACCTCCCCGTTAATGGACAATGAAAAAGGCTCATGGACATGTGCAGATCGTGGACAATACTCTATGTACGTTTTCTTAGGGTTTTGTCCTTACATTATCTAATTTAAGCAGCCATTTCACTTTTTCTGCGATTTAAATGACCTTAGTATAAGATGTTGCCTCTGTTAAGAATGTTTTAATGTGTTGACCAATAAATCCTGTAAAAGGCAGAAGGTTTGCATCAATGGCTTGGGTTCAGTTGTTCATTCAATTCCAATCACTGGCATTCAATATGTTTTGATAATTACATATACGCGCGAGCGCCCGCGCACGTGTGGTTATTATTGTTGCACCTCTGCACTTTTTTCTAAAATGTCTATCTGTCAGTCAGTCACTATTGATGAGTTGGGGGTAGGAGACGTGAAAGCTTTCGATATCGGTTTGGTTACTGCTCGCCAGCCTTGAGGACGAGATACTGTGAAGCTCTATTTCAGATTTGTCAGATGCTAAACAGTATGTCATTGTTCTCGCTTTGGCAGCAACGTCTACGAGTAAATATTCTTTCATTGGCCCATCGGCGGCTAATCCCTGTGTATTCGAATCTCATTTGGTCACGTTAATGTAAATCATAACAAGCAAGGTTGTATGTAAGTGCGATTTACGCTAAAAACGTACATTTGAAAGAGGTGGACAACGCCAAAAGCGTACGCAACACATGTAATTGCCCGCCCCCAAGCTAGCCGATAGGATAGTCAGCACTACCTGATTTGTCCACAAAGAAAGGGATTGGATAAATGAGGAAACGCTCATCAGAAGGTTGTCAGCCGCACCATTTCTCTTTCTTTGGTGCCCTAAGTGAACAAGGTAATTCATATGGCTAGTTGATGTATCAATCAAAATGATAACTTATGACAAAGGAAGCGATTGGGTAGATGAACTGCCTCACAACACTGTCTGAGTGAACTATCGCGTGTGTTACTGAGGCTGCGCTAAGAGAGAGGAGGGATTTCGAGTGAGTCTTTTTATTTATTTCTTTGTTTCCAGTGGCAAAAAATAATAACAACGATATATACCGTAAGGGACTTCATTATATATCCGTCCAACCAAGAGAGAAAACTGGCAAATACTACAATAAGTATTCTAAAGCCACAGCGAAGGGGAGGAGGATGAAGCGGCGCAATGCGGACTGCAGCAAACTCCGACGGCCGTTAAAACGGAACCGAATCACCGAGGGTATATACGGCAGGTAGGTTGCGTTTTAGCTTGGTAATGAAGCTGGGTGCTTGGAAAGCTCTTTATCGTCGTTTCAACACGAGATACTTCCATAGCCATTTATAGCAGTGTATCAGGTAGCCAGTAAGCTTTAGCCATGTATTTCTCAAATTATTGAAATTTATTCCATGTACCGTTAGTAGCCTACACACGGCTCTACAGACTGTCAGGCTGGCTAGTATATCATGCAGCTAACAATTTAGCAAGCCACTGTTTCAACCTACTAGTGTGTCAGTGTTACTAACAAACAGTAGCTTGAGCTATCTAGTCCAAAAGGTTACTTGCTAATAGGACACGACCCTCATAGTCCACAACTTGTCCAAACAGCGGTTCAAATAGCTACCACGGAGCAAAACTGAAAATAACACTCTGTAACAGGCTACGTTGCAAGCAAGCTACGACGAGAATCTCACAATGCCCATTGCCAGGTTACTGTAGCATGAAATGTTCTAGACAGACCTCACTGTTTTTTTGCTGACCGGTGACAAAGTAATTGGTTTTTGCTGTTTCTTGGAAAGTGCAGGAAAACTGTAATGTAGTTACGGACTGTGATCTGTGTCAGAGGCAGCTAGCCGTATATCAAAAATGCCTTTATTCTCCGTTTCTCTTAAGTAGGTGATCCAACTGGATCTGGAGACTGCTCATATGTTCCGCTACCACGAGTGAATACACGTCTGTTCTGAGGGCGCGTTGTCAAAAGTTTGCCTCCGCTGTCATGTATGTAATGTGATATATCGCAACAACACAATGTAATTTGCCTTTGTGGCTGGATAATATTAACCTAGGTAAATTACTAAATTTGTTTGGTTACAGAAACGAATCCTATTTTTCCATAGGAGCTGATCATTCTGGAAATAGCAATGTAAACAAACACGAATAAAGTAAAATATAATGTCTGTTGGTCAGAATTCACTGAGCCCTGACTATGTTGAACAATGTTTTTTTTCCCCTCGATGTTGTTGTCAAGGTACATGAGATTTCAGTGATCCAGTGTGTCTTGTGCACTGACAAGCAAGACGATGTTACTAGCAGGTATCATGCGCTTTTCTGCAGTTTACTTATGGTAATCTGCAGTGTGCTCGTAATTTTTTTTACTCAAAATAGATGCTTTTGGAAATAACCATAACCATCAACAAGAAGCTGCGCATATACCCCCCAAGCCCTCCAGCATATGTCTCACTGTAGTCTTTACCAGTTACGGAGAGACATTTTTAGGCACTGTCTGCTCAAGACAGGCTAAATGGCTGGCACTTGTCCCACCGCCCACAAAGTATGCCAAGACTCTCGTCATTTTCTAAGAATCTTGATAGGGCACTGTAGGAAGACGTACAATATTGATCGGTATTGCTGTACTGATGTGCACTACCTTGTCAAACTATCTCTGAGCTGTTATCAATTCTGCAGCCCCATTATTACCATAGCTAAATTACAAAATTTGGTTCGTAATGGAAAAGACTGTGAACTTGAAATCCAGTCTACAATCCTGTTTTTCCAAGGAAATTGATCATTCTTGAAATAGTGATGGTGATCTTGGAAATAGCAGTGAAAACTAGCATGGATATTTTCACTGAATTGCCATCACTTGAGGAGCAATTAAATGAGATGAGTTTGCATTCCACTATATCGCTAATGTCACTGTTTTGACCTGAGTCACATTTTTCATGCTTTTCACCAGCAGTAACTTTTAGCAGTTTGCATTTTAGCAGTTCCTTTTTGACTACTTAGGATTTCGCTGGCAAGAATTGAAACACAGAGAAATTTGACTGAGAAATAGCTGTCATTAATCACAAGACTGATTGATAGACATCTGAAAAAAAAAATATGAGGAGCTCTACTTCTGGTTTCAGGGGAAGTTAATGGAGAGTCATGTTGAGGGAGGCTGTAGACTACAGGGGTTTACCGTCATACTATCCATACTGGCAGTCATGACGCATGATAATTCCCTTTTAAAGGGCAAAATGTACACTATTAGGACTTTTATTGTATTAAAACTCCATTCAAGCCTATAATGGAGGACATTGTTGTACAGGGGAGGTTCACCTTTCTTGACATGGACTTTTTATAACACTTAAATGCCTATTTGTCAAAACCACCGATAATTTGTGATTGACTAATCAGATTATTATTATTATTATTATGGTTACTCATTTTGTATTTTTAATCAGAAATGCTCATTATAAGGAAACAATGCTTAGTAATCTAAAATACACTCAATTACCTACATACATTAGGGATGCGGCAATCTGTCGGCTGTACATTGGTGTTGGCTGATATTTGCCTTGTTGACTACAACCGGCGTATCAACAAATAAGATGACATTCAACAATGGCATTGGCCGACGTTGATGTGTTGTGTCGCATCAATTTTGCGCTGGCTAAATGTTGTTTGTTATTTGCAGTCTGACTTGGACAGCAGCAGCCTAATTTTTTATGATGAAGATTTCTTTATTTCCCTGGCACAAAAGGGGAATAAATAACCACAAAAACAAAACAAACAAACAAATGGAAAAAAAACATCGGCATCGGCTATTAGCCGAATTGTTATTTTAAACATCGGTATCGGCCCAGAATTTCACAATCGGTGCATGCCTAACATACATACATACTATGTAAGTTTAGCATCCTGTTTATTATGGTGGACGTCTCAACATTGAACTCTCCAGCTGATATTTTTAAAAAATGATAATTTCCATAGAAAAAGGTCAATAAGGTGTGTGGTCTAGTTGATTTTGTTAACTCTGCCTCTTATGCTAGATTAGGCAGTGTAGCCTCTTGTTCTCTTGATCTTCAAAACGAGATGTGAAACTATTTTCACTGGGTCTGAACTTCCCCTTCATAGTGGCCTATTTGATTTCTCTGCATTTAGAATCAAACACTTACTATGCACTGGTCGACATCAAAGCGTACTTAATTTGAAGTTAGGGATTTGTCATTCAGTGTAATACTGAATTGTTTTTGTTAACCAGCTTCACCCGATGACCCTACCTTTCGCCTATAGGAAGCACATAGCCCACATAGCTCTTTTACTCATCAGCTGTGAGGTATGTTTTTGTTAGTCAGTTGTCTGGAGTATTAGAGTTAATAACAGGTTGGAAAGCCTGGGAGTGTGGTGGTTAGCATTGTTGGCTAAAAAGAAAGCAGTTCTGGGTTCAAGTACGGGTTCTGGGTATTCTCTGTTTGGAGTTTGCATGTTCTCCCTGTGTTTGTGTGGTTTTCTGCCAGGTAGTCCAGTGTCCAAAAAACATGCAATGCTAAGCATAGGGTTGGGTACCGAAACCCGGTGCCAATATGGCACCGGTTCCTATACAATCGGTATCTACAGAACCGAATCGCAACAGAGATTTCGGTGCCTCATCTCGGTGCCACTTAAATGCTTGAGTTGTTGATTGAAATATTTGCCCTCTGGTGCTCTGAAACGGACGTTACAGACAACAGAAGTATCCCTGCATGTCACATGCCACCGCTAGTTAACATTACACTTGCTCTGATGGCAGCAGACGCCTACCGTTAGCTAGTAGCTACCTTAAAGACAGTTAAAGCTAAAGCTAAACAGCCCTCCCATATTGTCTGCGCCTTCCAAGGCAAACCTGTATGTACAGGCCTCATTGACACCATCTGAGAGGGTTTTCTCCTGCGCTGTATATGCAGTTAAAAAAGCTATCCTTTAATGTCGTTAACCTTTGTTTTGTGCTTCTTCTATTTTTAAAGTATCGGTTCAGGCATTGTTTAGACACCGTTTAAAAAGTATCATTTTAGCACTGGTATTGGAAAAACCCAAACAATACCATACCCTAGTTAGGCATCCTACCATTACCCCGACCAGGAGTTAGTACCCAAGCACTGCATGTTGACTAAGTTGTTAGGATGGGTTAATTTCACAGTCAAATGTCCCTACACAGATCAAGAATTAGTTTATACATACTCACTTATTGATAAATATTAACTTATAAGTAGTCTACATAGTAAGAAAACTAATTTGAGCAGATATTGTCTTAAATGTCATCTTTTTAAACTTGCAGTTATTAGGCCCTGTTCCTCACTAAATGCGTGTAGTTTTGATGTATGCTATTTTTTTCTTTTAAGTCATGATTTGCACTTGTTTCACCTTATTCCGTAAGATTTTGTTTGATGATTTTACTCACAAATATACCAGTTTTAAGATGGTTGGCTATGTTGATTTTTGCATGAGTGACCTTGCAATTTTTAGTGTTGCTATTGATAGAAGTTCACCTTCAAATGTGCAAAGGAGTGACATCAACACCTGCCACACTCTCAAAGCATTGATTTTATCTCTACAAGGTAAACATATTAGAAACTACAGATATCAGAAACTACAGATGTTAGGGCATAACCAAATACTCCATTGCACAGCACATCAAAATGGCAGTCAAAGAGGCAGTGCCATCTGGGCAAATGATCATGCACAGCAATCGGCAACAATTTAGAGATTTGTCTGTGCCCAGAAGCTTTTTAGTATGATAATTTTCTTGTTGATTAGCGTTGGGTTTGTGTAGTGCAGTAGTAAGAAGAAATGGCATTTCACAGTGTTGAAACACTATCCAACTTTTAGTAAAAACATTCTGTTCATCTGCCTAATCCAATTCCATGTCTTAAACAACTGCTGACAGTAGCATGAGATTGCAAACTGTATACCTCTAAACCTTGATCTAAATTTCTCAACCCCTCATGAACACGTGTCTAGTAGTGATTATTATATTGCACAAGAAGCTTGGTGGAAATGTTTAAATTCCAACTTCTACAAACAAGGGAAACATCCATATGTGCTGTAAATGACTCATCACCATTGCTTTCTCCATGTTATTCCACAGAACTAATAACTGAGTAACATGCAAGTTGTCCATAGTAATGCATCCTCATTGGTGGATCTCAGAAAACATGTTCAGTTCTCAGAACACAGGGTTTCCAACTGTTGTGTCACAAGAGTTTTATCATTAAAACTAAGCAGGTAAACCAGTCCTGATCAGTTGAATCTCTCTCTCTCTCTCTCTCTCTCTCTGTCTCTCTCTCTCTCTCTCTCTCACAGCACATTTCTCTACCTGAAGTTCTTGGTGGTGTGGGCGTTGGTGCTGCTTGCAGACTTTGTGCTGGAATTCAGATTTGAATACCTCTGGCCGTTCTGGCTCTTCATTCGGAGTGTGTACGACTCCTTCAGATACCAGGGCCTGGTAAGTATGTGCATGTGTCTGCATATCAGTGTGATAACATCTATGAGAAAAATACCGGTGGCTGACTTTTCCATCCCCATACTGATACCCCTGTCCAGGTGTACTTTTTGGTTGCTCAGATTTGTAGTAAACAAAACCATTTTAAATTCAATTTCTCTTGGTGGAGATTTAGAGGAGGTACCTGAGGTCTCATGTCCTGTCTTTGTAAGCTGATAACTCAGCAGTGTATGCATTCTGTTTTACACTAGAGATCACTTGTCTGTGTATTTATAATTTGGCTGGCTGATCTTTGCTTGTCCTGAGTCATGTATTCAAAGCTGAAAAGAAAGGTGAGATTCAGCGCTTCAGCTTTACTTCACTTCTCCACTCTGTGTTATAGGGCTAGCTCGTTAACTGACGCGACTGAAATTTCTTCAAAATTCATAGAAGAGCGTAGAAAATAGAGCTGGGGGAAAATAGTCGTTTTTTTTTTTTACGATGCATCGCGATGCGAAAGTGCAAGATTACGCACTGATGCAGAAAGAGAAAATCACTGATATTTGAAAATTGTAATTAAATAACATACATGCCAGCGCACTGTTTTTATTGTAAACAAAGTAGGCTAAGTAACTAAAAAGTACACACCCCCCCCCCCCCCCCCCCAATACTGCGTTTATCACATGTGCCTGGTGTGATTTGGAAACATGGCAGAGGGAAAGCAACATAACCAGCAGGCAGAGATTAAAAATACACCCAATATCTTAAAAGCAACGTTTTTGGGCACATTTTGGTTGCATCATGATGCATTGAGAATCGTTTTGTAAGCAAATCGCTACCCTATGAATCGTAATCGAGTCAAATTGTGAGACCAGTGAAGATTTCATACCTCTAATATAGAATAAATCCTTAATCAAAGATCATGATATCAGTAAATGTTTACAGTCCACAAATGGAGCTGAACTATCTGTCTTGGCAGTTGATGCATCAAAAGAGAAGTCTAAACTTCCCCTGACAAGCTTTCTATCTTGCCAGACAGTTGTATTTCAGATTCAGATTTCAGATGTTCAAAACTTAAAGTTTGGAGTTTGGTTGTCTGGCTCAAATCCCTTGGGGTTGTGACTACTTGTCCAGTCTGTGTTAAGCACTGGGGCTGTTACCAGACCTCACTCACATGTAATCTGCCATTGACCCGTCACCCAAAAAGAAAAAAAAAATCTGAAAAGCCAAAAACAAATATAGGTTCCTTTAGTGAATTGGTTAATGGCCTGTGTTTGCTGTTTGAAAGGAATATTTCAAAATAAACAGCATTATATATTCTAACCAACACTTATTTTTGACTCAGATAAGAAATTTTTGTTGTACCCTTGTTTCAAATCTTACAGTGTAGTAATGTGTGTTCAGCATTTCATGGAATGTAAGGTTTGAGGTTCATAAACAATCCTGAAGCTAACAGAAGTGTGGACATGGAGAAAAAAAACAAAATATACAAACAAAACAAAACAAGAGACATTTTATCACTGAGAATTAAGTTTGGATAGGGCCTCAAGTGAAAACCTTTTTTTAAACACTCATTTTTTTCCACACTCATTACTTGCTGTGTTTTACTTATTTGATTTTTAATCATACGTTGTCTTTCTGGCTTGACGGCTGTGCACGTGGTTGGTCACAAGTGATGTTGAAAAATCTGCAAGATGTTATCTGACCATGCTCTCTGTCTCTCTCACAGGCATTCTCGGTGTTCTTTGTGTGTGTGGCGTTTACATCAGACATTATATGCCTGCTCTTCATACCAGTACAATGGCTCTTCTTTGCTGCCAGCACTTACGTATGGGTGCAATATGTCTGGCACACAGGTGAGTGCCAATCAACACTTAACATGGAACATGGGGTAAAGGCACAAGCCAGTAAATCTGCTCTTCTGGGCCGCATTCAACACACAGTCAACAACTGTCCTAGTGCAGTCTACTATATAATTTATTTAACTGTTTCTCTGTCCAGTCCTCAGTGCCCACTACCCTATTCATTTTTGTTTTAGCTTTGCCTTAGCTCACCTCATTCAGCTGATCTGCAGTCTAATCACTGGATGTTGTGAGCTGCAGAGTTCAGAGGAAAGAATGCCAGGCAACAGGGACATGAATGACATGATTGAGAAGTACGGATGAACCATTTTACATCATTGCTTTAGGTTCCTTTAGATTAGCAGAGTGTAAGGCCATGCTGCATCATGTATTCCTCTTTAGAGAGACTGTTGGATGTTGGCAGTGTCCAGATTTGACACTGATTTGTCTTTTGGCATTGATTCCTGGACCAGTGGCTTGGGACTTGTTTTCCCCCCATTAATTTGTGTTTAGAATAAAAGGAAATGTTAATTGGCATTGTGCTCAGAGTAAGACATCCAATACTGGGGACTCTTTTGAATACCATTTTCATTTTCGTGTGGATACCTGGGAATGTGGAAGCATCAGAAACTGATATGGGCTTAACAGTATCCCCCTTTAGACCTTGTATCAAGAGAAAAGATTATATATGCTAACTCTGTGAATTGCCAGTAGTTCCTACAGTTTCCTTTGACTACTGCTGTGGCTACGTGCTATGTTTCAGTACTGTGCCCCATGGTTTTTGATAGAAATTTGAGCAATAGAAGTCTTGACTATTTTTAGTGAGATGAGAATATGCATAGCACCCTATACTGTCTGCAGAAATCACAGACAGATGCAGGAATTAGTCTCTAACATGCAATCCAGTAACCATCTTGAAATCTACACTTCTTTAAAACTACAGTTTAATCAAGTTACTGTGATGCAGTAAAGAGGTCTTAATTATACACATGTATATAAGCATACATTCGGTCAATCAGACCACACATTTCTGAAGATGTAATCTACAGAAGCACCATGTGATCCATATCATATCACATGTTTCCTGAGCAGACTTTTCCACTTCTTGGTTGTATCTAAGATCACATACTTTTACCATCCATCAGTAGATTGTATACCCGCCAAAATAGTGATAAACACATGGTATTTGATGGCAGTAGACTCACTTCAATTTTCAGTTTTCACTTCTGTCTCTCTTTTTGTTTTTTGGAATTCAAGGTACTTTCTCCTGAACCTGGCTGTCTGGATTTTTTTTTCTAACTGTAGAAATCTTAGTGTTGGATTTAACTATGTCCTCCCTTGGCTGCTGTGATCAGCACCCAGAAAAATGTCTTAGATTTTGTTTTTGATCCTGCTGATGATGGAAGTGATGTTGTAATGCTTCTCTTTTCATACTTTAATGTGAACATATGATGTTGAAACCTGCCTTGGCCAAAGTCCCAGATCTCTTTCTTAACTTTTAAAGCCCTCTTTTCAACTGATGACGTGACACCATTTTGGAACCTGCTTTGGAACCTGTGAGGATCAGGTCTAACCTAACCCAAAAGCATGTTAAGATTCATTGTCCTCTCCTTTCTATCACTCGAAAGCTATGGGCTTTTGGCCTAGCTATTTCTGTCTGTGTGACACAGCCATGCGGAATCTATTGTGTCAACCCCAGGGCTAGTGACTCACTCATATGTCCATTCTTTCCTGTCCTGTTAATGTGGCCTTTAGTTACAAGTAGCCTATTATTGAAAATGCCCCAAGGACACCCGTCAGACTGTTTGTATGTGATATTAAACGTTATGTGACATAAAGTGGATGCCAGTTATGTAAACAAAGTTGTTATGTACCAATTTCGTTTGCTTATTTTTCTGAGTAAAGAAGTAATGGCATTCTGTTCTGCTGTATGCTCAGTCAGACGCTTTACTCCTACCAGTGTCTGCAGCAGTACTCCATTAAACAAACTCAGGCCACAGCTGTTGCTGTGTGTGTGTGTGTGTCTGTGTGTGTGTCTGTGTGTGTGTCTGTGTCTGTGTGTGTGTCTGTGTGTGTGTCTGTGTGTGTGTCTGTGTGTGTGTCTGTGTCTGTGTGTTCTATGACGCATAATAAGTTAAGTATGAAGCTGTTAAGTGACATGTCTCACATTGTCTTTTTTAAATTCTTTTTACAGAAAGAGGGGTGTGCCTCCCTACTGTGTCTTTATGGATACTCTTCGTATATATAGAGGCAGCTATCAGATTCAAGGATCTGAAAAACTTTCACGTCGACTTATGTCGTCCATTCGCAGCGCACTGGTAAACTCTTCACCTTATTACTCTGGCTTACAGTACACGTTAATTTCATAGTTAATTTAACACAGCTGCTGCATTACTGGTCTTGATCTCAGTTGGGACACTGGGGAAGTTTAAACAGTAGTTCAGGACTGCTGGTTCTAATTCTACAGCGCTTCCATTCAGTCTTCTCATTGGGCAAATGAGAAATACAGTTGACCTCAAGCTCCTCCAGGAATACTGCAGCTCCTTTAGTGTCTCCTCCACAGCAGCAACCTTTAAAGAGAGAAAAATATTACAAAAATAACCGTATTTTCTCATTGCAGAATATTGTGTCCTGTTTGATGCATTTCTATGGTTTTAAGAACAGTGTTCAACCAATATTTTTGTTGCGTTAAGGATTTGTTTAGTAGTGAAGAGAATCTGCTGAGCTTTGCAGTGTTTGCTGTTAAGAAGAATCTGTTGGCCTTGAGCAACGCTACAGAATCTCACAACTCATTGACTCTAGAATAACAGTGTTAATTCTGCTTGTTTGGCAGAGGATAAAGGAGATGCATCTTAGACATAAAAGAGAAATTATTTGGCCCCTAACCACAGACATTGCTGTTACACTCTGAAGTACTGATACGTCTTTGGATTTTATTATAAATTATGCTAGTATAGAAAATTAAGTGTTTGAATTTTGAAGGATGCGTGTCCCTTAAGGATGTTCTTAGACATCCTGACAGATGATAACAGATGATTTATCAAGGTATTGACATTGTGCTGACGGGGGGGGGGGGGTGGATTAGGCCTAGTTTTGCAACAATGTGGAAATCTTTTTTGATGTTAACCGTGACCCTAATCCAGTATTCACATCTAACCATCTCTATCCTTAAACTCTGGTTCTCTCTCTCTCTCTCTCTCTCCTCTCTCTCTCTCTCTCTCTCTCTCTCTCTCTTCGCAGCATTGGTTACCCAGTGGTAACACTGGGCTTTGGCTTTAAAAGCTATGTGAGCTATAAGATGCGCCTGCGAAAACAGAAGGAGGTGCAGAAGGAGAATGAGTTCTACATGCAGCTCCTGCAGCAGGCCTTGCCCCCAGAGCAGCAGATGCTCCAGAGACAAGAACGCGAGGCTGAGGAGGGTGAGCAAAGGGCTCATGACACACAGTTAATGGGGAGGGGCAGCTGTGGAGTGAGCATGAGGTGGCTGGCATTTTTTTTTTAAAAGTAGCAGTACGATAGTTTTTAATGGTTGCTTTTTTGTGAGGAGTGAGCAGCGGTACTCCTAACCATCACACCGATGATGTGTAAGATGAGATTTCAGTATCAAGCATCCAAAAAGAAGCATGGTAATCTTTAGGAAGAAAGGTGTGGCTGTGAGAACTGGGTTTTGAGGGGTTTTTGCCAGGCCTCTTTGCTGCCTTACATTGCACACCCTCATGCTGCTTGTCAGATGGATTGGGCCTGTTGAACTCACCATATTTCTGTCTCTCTCTCTCTCTCTCTCCCTGGCAGCAGCTAAGGGAGTCCATGATACGGACCCACCACCTGTCTCCCAAAATGGCGCCCCGGGTGGCAAAAAGCTGCCGCCTGGATCTCTGCCTGAGCTGGAATACCGGGATAAAGGGAAAGGGGAGGGGAGGGAATCGAAAAAACAACAACAACAGCAACAGCAACAGCAACAGAGCAGCATCCTGCCAGCGGTGGACTGTAAACTGCAGGAGATGGAGTACATGGAGAACCATGTGAACAGCAAGAGACTGAGCAGCTCTGAGCTGCTGGGCAGCACTGAGAACCTGCTGCTCAAGGAGGACAACTCTTCATCCTCCTGCTCCTCCTCCTCTTCATCCTCCAACTCCACCTCTTCCAAAAATTACAAGAATGCCAGCGGCGGGGCGGCCAGCAACTCCTCGCCCCGTAGCCACAGCACTGCCGCCAACGGCATCGTGCCCTCATCCGGGCCTTCCTCCTCCTCATCATCATCCTCTTCTTCAGGGAAAGGGGACAGGAAGCAGAAATGCGGTGGAGGTAAAAGCTCAGGGCCTGCCTCCCACAGGGATCCTGTGGACAACTGCATTCCCAATAACCAGCTCAGTAAACCTGAGGCACTCGTTAGGTAAGATCTGCCTCAAATACCCTGTGTTATATATGCCCTCACAGACAGAGGAATGTCAGTCTGAAACGTTCATGAATAAGGACACAAGGTGTTGTGCCTTACTGGATAAGACGAGTAGTTGGTTTTTCGATTGTCATGTCAATTAGCATCTTCTTCAGCTGTCTCTCCATAATTTTCAATACAAGATTAGAAACAGTCTAAAATTTGATGTCGCACTGAGTTAAATATTTTCTTAACCTGCGCTGTTTGCTCTTATCATACAGCAATATTTTCCCTTTAATATTCCCATTTCTCTCTCTCTCTCAATCTGTCTCCCTTCTCTCGCCCCTTGCCCTGTCACTGTTGGCCTATCTTTCTCTTTCTCTCTCTAGACTGGAGCAAGATGTGAAGAAACTTAAGGCAGACCTGCAGGCCAGCCGGCAGGTGGAGCAGGACCTGCGCAGTCAGCTTGGCTCTCTGGGCAGCTCCGAGCGCACTGTCCGCTCCGAACTCAACCAGCTCCGCCAGGAAAATGAGCTTCTTCAAAACAAGTGAGTCATACGCATTTTGTTGAAAAGGCAAGCACCTAAACGATTTTTCCTCAACCTTTTCTGTACTATTCAGCAGACTGGAATCTAGTGTTAATTGCTTGATTTAAACTGACATCACTAAAACTGTTCTGGAGGAACATCACTTATGATTCCAGATTTGTGGGGTTCTTGTCAGGTCACGACCGTTAGCATATTGGCACGATGCATTAGCTTTACATTCCTCTGTGTTAATGTAACCACTGAGCAGAACATTTATGCCTAGTTATATATTCAGATCTGTTTCATCTGTAGTGTGTGCAAGGTTGTATGAAATGTGGTTTTATGACAATCTGACAACTCCTTTTTGTGTGTGTGTTAGACTCCATAATGCTGTCCAGGCAAAGCAGAAGGATAAGCAGACAGTGGGGCAGCTGGAGAAGCGTCTGAAGGCGGAGCAGGAGGCTCGGGCAGCTGCGGAGAAACAGCTGGCTGACGAGAAGAAACGCAAGAAGCTGGAGGAGGCCTCAGCAGCCAGAGCTGTCGCACTCGCCGCAGCATCCAGGTACCTCCCATTCAAACCAGTTCAAACGGTGAAGCATAGAAAATCATTAATTTGCCCAATAAATAGTCTTTTCTAGCGTCATGTAACGAACTACCCCGCACAGCATCACGGTGCAGCAGCATTCTCAGGCAACAGTGTTCATTTCTGACCAGAAGTAGTGTATGAAATTTAGCTTAATGTAGTGCATGAAAATGACTGAACTAACGTCCCTCTGTCTCACACACACAGAGGTGAATGCACAGAGACTCTGAGGAGGAGGATCAGTGAATTAGAGACAGAATGTAAGAAACTCACCATGGACATCAAGCTCAAAGAGGACCAGATGAGAGAGTTAGAGCTTAAAGTACAGGTGAGTATGTGCATCCCACAAAAGATATTTCTGAATGGTGTCGTAGCAGATTAAAAGACTGTCAGTCCAATGCCGAGGACCGCCCTGTGTTGGAAAACCTACGTAGAGAATAACTATGATTTTTCTTCATTTATGGCCATCAGCATCTTTTTGCTGCCCTGTTCTTTGGAGTTGTTTATGTTGCTAACTTACTGCATTTTCAGATGAAGTGCTGGTTTGGTCTGAGTGCCTGACTGACTGTGCATTCTCTCTCCTTGTCCCTCTTTTAGGAGCTCCATAAATATAAAGAGAATGAGAAGGATACAGAGGTTCTTATGTCAGCGCTTTCTGCCATGCAGGAGAAGACCCAGCACCTGGAGAATAGTCTCAGTGCAGAGACCAGGATCAAACTAGACCTGTTCTCAGCGCTAGGAGACGCCAAGAGACAGCTAGAGATTGCACAAGGTTGTCAGTCACTTCCTCTAATGCCTTTTTCACACCAGGTTTTACTTGCAGATTAGTGTGAAATGATCAGCATTTCATTGTCACTGTTTAGAACAAGGTTCTGTAAGCATGTGTTCAGTAGTCAAGCCACTGCCTCTGGGAGACTTGGATAAAGTGTAAGGAGCAGACATGTTGTCTATATTTCCTTAACTAACACCTAACAACAACTATACACTTGATGATCTCTCTTTCAGTTGAATTCAAAATGTAGTGTTTCTGTGTCTTGAATTTCATTGTAAGAATTAACATTTAACGCTAAGTGTAGCTAAGTGTAGTGTGGATCTGACAGTATATGGCTCTTGACAAAATTAATTTTAATATCTTCTTGGTCATTTAGTTCTGTAAACATTCCTGTTCATTCTGTTTGCTGTCATTCATTATGTAGATACACTTGGTTACTGTTGCCATGCTGTATTATTTACAGTTACTGTGTGCCCAACTCTTGTGTCTTTATTTGGCCAGATAAGGATCCAATGAGAGTTGTCATGTTTAGTGGGTGTGTTGAAAGCTTCATTCATACCCCACAACTAATGGGATCTGTATTAGGTTTTGATGTGGAACATTCGTGTTTAAGAATTTCCGAGTGTGCACGTGATTGGAGTGATTGGGTGGTACAATCAAGTAAATTCTACAGTTTTTACACACAATTGTACAATTTTACCAGTAAAGTCTACAGTTTGATGAGAATTGGGCATAAAACTATGTTACATTACAAGAGAAATAGAATTCATTATATTTGGATATTTATTTTCCCTTTTCACCTAAAGGTCTGATTATAGCTATCCCCTCTTGATCCGAAACCCTTGTGGCAGTGAATTGGTTTTAAATGTGCTGTAAATACTGGTTGGTTGCTCAGTCTATAAAAAGAAAAGAAAATCATACCATCCACAAGCCAGTCACGGAACAGCAGCTTTGGAGTGAAATATGCGTTGCTATGGTAATTTATTTTACAGTTGTCTCAGCTCGGAAAATGAAACTGAGAGGCCTGATGGCTGTCATGGTATTTCAGAATTTCACCAGGAGCATGCCAGTCCTGTTTTATGACCTGTCTCTATGCAACCTTTGTTTTGTTTCCAACTTATTTGTATTTGCTCCAGTTGTGTTGGCCTCTGACGACGGATTTGGCCATGTTCAGAGGATATTTTGACCTCTCATGGCCGACATGTTGTAGGAAGTGTGAGCTTTAAATGATTTGCATATGTGATATGGCTCTGATCCGTTAATCTCTCTCATTCCTCTTTCTACCACTGCAGGTCAGATCCTACAGAAAGAACAGGAGATAAAGGACCTGAAGCAGAAGATTGCCGAGGTGATGGCTGTTATGCCCAGTATTGGTTACTCCACAGACACCAGCAGTATGAACCCAGTCACTCCACACTACTCCTCGAAATTCATGGACACCAGCCCGTCAGGCCTGGACCCCAACGCTTCCGTCTACCAGCCCCTCAAAAAATGAATGCTCGCTCGTTCCCAGACCTTTCTTTCATTGGCCCAGATTCAGATTCAGCTTTGGCATATCTGTGGCCAAGAATGTCTTTCTTTCTTTCTTTTTTTTTTTTTCTTTCCTCTTCTACGTCTCGCCCGGTGGGAAGGATGTTGTATTGTGTGACTGTATGTGCTGTAGTAGAAACAAAAGACAAAAAAAGAAACTTTTAAAAGGGACACGTCGACGTTAGGAACCCGATGGCTTTGTTTTTTTGTTTTTTTTTGTAAATGTCTAGAAACCTCACAGAAATCGGCATCTGTTCTCTTTTTTTTTTTTTTCCACAAAGGACTTGCCACATTATCGAGATTTTTTTTTTTTTCCTTCATTCGCTGTGATTTTCAGTTTACTTCTTTACACTTAGTAGGAGGGCGAGAGGTTTCGAGTGATGTGCAGTGTCTTGGTCTGCAGCTCCAGGTCCCTGCAGCAGGGTGACCGTTTCCAGTCTTCGAAGCCCCTGATCATCGAGTGTAGGAAAATGAATGTGACCACTGGTTAGATCAAAAGAATGTAATTCAGTGTTGTTTATTTAATCTATAACACAAATGTTATATTCACAAGACAGTATAGGCAACCAATGTTTGCAGACTTTTCATTAGAGTATTTTCTGATTTGATTGGTTTTCTGTGATGGTATGATGTATCCGAAATTTGTGTTGCCATCTGCCTCAAAGAACACGTTTCAGTGAGTTCTCACTAAAGTGGTCGTTCGCCAAATGATAGAAGATTTATGAGCAGGAGTTTAAATCTCAGATTTCCTTATTTACTCCCATCAGATAATCCAGCTTCCATAATTCCCCTCAAAGTGACCACAGATTAACTCCACATATATGCAATATCATAAGTCAACTTTTGAAGACTTCCCATTAATGTCCAGCTAATTCACTCACCAATCATAAATAATCTGTGCCTTGAGACAAGACCTAAGTGGTACAGTTTAAAAATCTGCCCCTGGCCACACCCCAACCATGCCCTTTTATGTCACCTTGGTGATGCTGTGACCTTTGAAACCACTGCAAACAGACAGTAAACTTAAGGCTTGTCCTTCTCCTCTTTGCTACAGATTGAGTGGTAGCTTTCCCAACCTCAAGATTCATTTGGTCTGCTGTTTAATTTGATTGCACTGATAGATAAAGTATGCTAGAAAAAGCCACCTAAAAGGGAAAATTTAAAAACCAATGTTATTTTTTTTTTCTGTGTGTACAGAAACACACTTTTAGGCCAAACAGAGGTTGGCTCAAATTGCAGACAGAAGCTGCACCATCTCAATGACAAGTCTTAAACCATGTGATCAGATGTAAAACTTGATTGTCATCAGTGTACTTTCTTTGGGAATATGCAGCAAACCCTTTAACCTCCAGCTGATGAGAACTAATGAACCACTGAGGCAGCTTAAAACTGCTTGTTTCCCACCTGTTTGCAGTGGATGGCACTGCGTATGGGAAATGATGGGACCTCGCTCATAGTATTCACATCCTGCTCTGAATACAAGTGTTAAGAAACAAACCTCAGCTTCATGAACCAATTTACTTCTTTTCCTCCTTGTTGGTATTATTACTGAGGTGCTGCAGTGAGAAAATAGCTTAAGTCCTGTTTGGTATTATAGTCAGTTGAAAGAGTTGTTTGTTTGTTTGTTTTCAAGTGTCTGTGTGTTTTGACCTGTAGTGTGTAACAGAAAGGCTGCTTCGGCACACATCTTGATGTCAGTGGCTCCCGAAGTGTTCTGAAATCTGAGGGTTGGTTGTTCTGTCAGACGGAGAGATATGACAAAGAAAGAACACATTATGTTTTGATTTTTTTTTTTCTTTTTTTTTTTTAACTTTGGCTACCGTCACCTCACCCTGTCTTCAGACCGGACCTCAGCTGCATTCTCACTCTGTGAGGTTTTCAAGGAATAAAAAATGTTTTTTTCTGGCAGCCGAGTTATTATTATTATTATTATTATTATTATTATTATTATTATTGTTGTTGTTGTTTTATTTTTACTATTTGTCTTGTCTGAATCTTATTCCTTGGAGCATTACTGCCTTAGAGAAACACCAAGTCATTAGTGATAAATGAAAATTGCTCTGTCCTGCTCTCCTCTCCTACTCCCTTTTTCATTTTACTAATCTGAGGTGACTTAAGTCAGTAAAAGCAATGCTGTGTGACAGCTGAAGAGGTTTGAAACCCGCTCAGTCACTCCTCTCCAGTCCTGCTTGAATAGATGTGAAAGACAAAAAAAGAGATGTCATTAGGTGATAAAAACAAAATGTTTCAATCTCTAAAAGTTCTTCGAGCTGTCACAATATAATATAATATAACTAAAGTACCTAATAGACACAACAAAGGAATGACAGTTGTTGTAATATAGACTTATTCCCACCAGAGGGCAGTGTCTTTGTTTCAGCTGGGTGTGACAGGATCAGAGCGATGGAAGCCTACTGGACAGACCTGTAACAGCCTATTGTATTCGACAGGAAACATTCAGGATTTGCCTTATTATATGGTCCAGATAAAGGATTTAAGTAAAAGTAAGCTGCGGAGGTAGTTTTGAACGGGTGAAGGATCCATCCTGGTTACCGATGAAATGTCCAACTGCACTGGCCTGTCCCTAACACGCCTGCCCAATGACTAACCTCTAAATCTTTCTACCATATTTGTATTATTAATATTTCAGACAAGAAGCAAGACAATGTGCCAAGCAATAATAGGGCAAACTCCTGTGTGATTTTAGCTTGAAGTTGCACTGGTGCGCATGTGAAAGTAGGCCTGTGATGAATGCTTTCACTGTATTGTGGTTCGATGAAAGAACATGATTTTATCCATTAGCCAAGGTGTGTGTGTGTCTATCACTTATTAATGTATCATATCAACTATGAAAAGTAGCTTTCATCTTTTTGATAATATCATCTTGCATTTTTGAACTAAGGCAACTGTGAAATAAGATTACAGATGGTTGCAGTAAAAAAAATAAGGCGGGGGTTGGGGGATGTGGAGACATGTATTGATGACCTTAATCCAAAGACAAGTTGAAGCACATATCTTTTCTGCTTAACAAAAGTTGTCTCTCATCCTGTTCTATAAGAATTTATTTGGTTATTTTTTCTTAAAGGAGACAATTACACCAAATTTTCTTTCTATGAATCCCTGAGGCCTAATGTGTCTGAGAACTGTGAAATGTTGTAGAGGGCATATGAGTATTTGAAGGTTGCTTTTCTTCACCGTTATGGTCATTGTGTGAAAATAATTAGCCAACGGTATTAATAAGTGATGAATAGAATGGTAGTGGGTTGTAGACTGACTCTGAAAGAACAGAGGACATAAGACAGCATTTTATGAACACGTAATGAACATGTATTTTCAAGGAGCTTAGATCAAATGCCCTCTCTCTCTCCCTCTCTCTCTCTCTCCCTCATGTACACCTTAACAATTATGTGGTTAAGTGCAGACCTTAGTAACATGAAAGATTTAAAAAATTTTAAATCCTAGGTGTGTACGATTTATTATTTGTTAAAACTATCAGGGTTACATTGCTCAGTTCTCAAATTCCATCCTAGGCTACTCTATTAATATTCATATACAAATAATTGCATAAGATATGCCTTCGCCATTAGCCAGACCATAAACCTTTTAACAGGGTTATCTTTATTCAAAAGAGAGCAGGAAGACAATTAAATATGAATGGGGATCAGCTGAAAAAAAAGTGTCAGTGACAGGACATCCTTGAAGAAAACTCGGGCAGTATTTTCATTCGAATCAGCTGGCCAAAGCTGGAAAAGGAACAATCCAGAATAAGACCTAGAAAGAAATGGACAACAGACTTCAACTACAGTGCTAAAGAAACAGTAAACAGACAAGAAACAAAGGAGAACCTCAGTTCTGTGAACGCTCTGTTTACAGTTTCAAACTAGCATACATTTGCATTTGAGCGCATTAATAATGCACACCTATCACATTTACCATTTCATACACGTTCTAAGACGCCTCCGTTACACTGGTGGTTGCGCTCTTGTGATCCCTCTCATTTTGCTAAAGTTGACAGGACTGAAATTGTTCTTGACTCATTTTGTTTTGAAGAAGCCTGTTTATTGTATTTTTGTTTGTTTGTTTGTTTATTTTATCTATAGTCTGCTCCTGGTATAATTTTACCTTCCTTAATTTCCACCAAACCTACTGTTCTTATTCTTATTATTTCTCTGTGGTTTCACTGTTTCAGTGTAACACTTCAACTGAGCAGGTATGACAAGAAAAGTCTGTAATCCCGAATGGTGTGGCATGACAACCTGAAGTAGAGGCATATATCATAATAGTTTGGTTACACTATTTACCTGATCCCAGAGCTTAAACTAACAGTCTTTGTGTATGTGTGTGTGTGTATGTGTATGTGTTTGTGTGTGTAAGATGACAGAGAGACAGAGAAAGAGACTGACCCACATATTGTACCTGTGTCTCACTGTTATTTCACTGCTCTGGAATGCAAAAGAGCTGGATTTTTGCAATTCTGTGTTCAAGACAAGGGTGCTGAGCTTTGCCACAGTGGTAAGATACCCTTGTAGTATCAATACAACATAAAGGTAAGAGCTCTGTCACAAATCCACTTAAAAGACAGCATACTGCTCCCACCGCCAAAAAGATGAGTTGTCAACGCACTCTTGGAGAACATATGGATGTGGATTGTCTGATAAGTTTGCCTTAAAATACACCTATCACGTCAAACTTAGGAAGTGACCAAGAGTGGCTTATTCAGTTGCGTACTGGGGAGGCGCCGCCCACGGTAGCAATAACACGCCAGTCGTATAGTCTCACACTCAACGTCATGAAACTACATTATCCGGTCAATTTACATACTTAACACCGCCCATCCCGGCGAACATGATAATCCCACCACTCCGGATCTTCTTCGAAAAGGGAGAAAAATATAGCCCTAAAAAACTTTTCCCGTGAGTGGAGGAATAAGTGGTGCTTCCTGAGAACGGGCAGCAGAGGGTCGAGCGTTTTAGGGCTCTGTCCCCAAGTTGTGGATTACAAATTATGGATGCTTTGAAGTCGGCTGGACGAGCTATAATTCGGAGTCCGAGTCTCGCGAAACAGTCATGGACAGCGAGCAAACATAAAAGTGAGTTTTAAGTCTGTGAATTCAGTCGAGTTGTTTTATTCTTTGTTGTCTAAACATGGATGTGTGCTTTCAGTTTGATACATCTTCACCAAAAACAGAGTTCATGTTACCTATCCTCGAACTAACAGCAAATACTGGATAGATATAACCTATTCGAAGTTTGCAGGGGGTTTAGGTAGACTACCACTTGTAGTCTAGTGCAGAACTGTGTCTCCTGTGAAGAAGCTTTGTGTCTTCGTCTCTGCTTAAATAGGATATGTCTCGTCTGCCCTACTTCGGCAAGAGAAGAGAAGCTTGTTGAAACTCGTTTGTCTGCATCAGTTCAGGCAGTAACTGTTCAACGTGGTCAACGATCTACAGCTGAGTAAGATCCTTAAATGGGCTACAGACAGTTGCCTGTTTTAAATGTAACGTTGTAGACGAAGTGACAGCAGCATTAAAAAGCCCGTGGTCGGTTATATGTATATTTTGACAGAAGACTATTGCAATGCTGTCTAAGTTGGATACTGGTTAACGTCTTCTTCGGCCGACATTGTTGTAGCAGATCGGTTAGCAGAAACACTGGTTCTCTCGTGTCGTCGGTGTAGCCTTTTCCAGCGGTCCACAAAAATTTAGTTGTCCCCTGCTCTTCTGTAACATTTGTAAAAGGCTGAGGTCGCATGAAACATGTTGTAACAGTTATGTATTGTTGTACTTAGGCATATCTCATAGTACTGTGCAAGCTGACAGTTTTCAAACTTGTCAAATCTGGTTGATTCTCATCGTTTCTCATGAAAATGAAGTTGCCGAAAACTGACACCAGCAAAATGACCATTTTCTTTCCTCTTTAACCTTTAGTTGTAGCCGATAGCCTAATGAGTCTGAGAGATTGCTGTATAAGGTGCGACCCGAGAAGCTGAAGCTGTGTTAACATACATTTGTAAGTCAATGTACATCGCCACGTCAACGATTCTTACTTTTATCACGTCATGTTTCTTTGGCTATCCCCATAAGTTTTTGATTAGTGCTTGAAAGTGCTTGAGTCGGCGACGAAGATACTGTGATACAAATGGAAATCGGTAGGTATACATGTTAAGATCGATATTCTCTGTGAGAGACTGAGTCAAGCGAGATGACTACCCTTCATGCTTTGTGGTGCCCGTGCTATTGGAACTGGAACTACTTGGCAACACATTGTTGCTAGGCAATGCCTTTCTGTGGCTTAAATGACAACAAAGGAATGCACATTAAGAAAAGACTCCTCATATTCCTGTATTTTGTCTCTCTTAAATTTTCTACTCTGTGACCCATTTCCATGATTGTAACGGTGACATAGGAAGTATGCTTAGGGTTCCAATAAAACCTGTCTTCCATACACAACCATACAGCCATGTGAACGTACAACAATTTTTTAACTAATAAGTCAATACCGCAGTAGCTGCCTTTTACATTACTGCCTGGGTTGCCAGTGCATATATCAGCAGCTGGTGTCACCAGTGGCTTTGATCTCCAGCTTTGTTTGTAAGTTACACAGACAGCAAGTGCTGGCAACGTGCAGTCAGCCGGTCGGCTGAATGCAGTCGCACTACTGTGGTGTGGCTTTTCAAAGAACAGCTTAGCTGCTTGGTAACCCTTTTCTTTGGCTTCACGAGGGTGACACCTCCCCTCACCGCTTTTTATCCATTGAGCGCAGGATAGCTGGCAGCTTTGGTGCTGCACGCACCACTCCAGGTGCCATGGGGAATTTTTTTTGTTTTTGTTGTTTTTTTTTTTCTGTTTCAGTTTCCCTGTTTTTGTGAGGGAGGGGAATGCAACAGTCCTTTTCAGAGAGCTGTCTGTGTTCCAGCCCAGATCCCTCTTGGCAGTGTGGACAGTGGCCAATGCTTTGGCTGATTATGAAGGTTACCATGGTAACGTATGGTGGAGGGTGAGGCTAGCTTATGTCTTCCACCACTGACAGTTACACCCCAGCACTTAGCTTGACCCTCAGCAAACTGTTTTTTCTTTCTCTCTTTTTTTTTTTTTTAATTAAATTTTTCTCTAGGTTTTTGTGGTGCAAATTAAGATTTCGGACAAATGTGTATTTTCTTTGGGTGGTTTAACCTTGACTCTCTAAGAATGTCCTTGCGGAGGTTTGGTGAGTGAATTAAGACCACCTGCCATGAAACCTTCACTACCATGACCTTGGTTCTCTTTTGTTTCTTTTTTAGTTCTCACACTGTGGGGGGTCTCTTGCGTGTTTGGTGACTGTTGCCATCATTTCGACTGAAACGGGTTTGCAGGGCAGCTACATTTGATAGTTGTTATTGACTGGCATGTTTCAGCATTTCACAACAGGAAATATCTCACCACAGACAGTTTCAGAGCACGGAGATGCACACATGCTCGCTATAGGTTCAAGACGACTATGAAGCCTGAGAAATTCAAAGGTGCTAAACCACTGTATGCTTCCTGTCTTGCAGTCCAGTTAATGCTTGTCAATTAAATGTTAACTTAAGTAGTGGTTTGTCAAGAGCCACAGCATTGATACAAAGTATTAATCCAATAGTATACCATAGGTGCATGTTGCAAGAACCCTCACCAAAACTGAGAATGGAAGGAAGTTGAAAGATAAATAGAGGTCGGTTTATTGTGGTGGTCTTCCGCGACACAGAGCAGAGTCTTGGTAAGGGAGCAGGCTAAATGTTAGTCTTACTTAAGGGCACTGGTCAAAGCAAATTAACAAGATTCTCGAACCAGATAAATTTTTGATGCTGTTCCACTTTTGAACAGCTGACATCAGGACAGATTAAAAAGTCATTCTCTTCTGGACTGACCATCATCCCAGATAGTTGTCCCCCCCCCCCCCCCCCCCCCCCAACTGACAGGTGAATCTTCTCCGCTCTCTGACCTTGAGTATCTCTGGTGATTTACCTTTTGTTACCTTCTTTACTGATGTTCTTAATCAAAACCCTGCTTGTACTGGATGACAGATAGGCTTGGTTCTGGACTGAGTCAGGCAAAACACATGCACACATGCACACTAGTCTGACTGTTTAAGGTAGGGGTTTTAAACCTTTTACGACACGCCCCCCCAGGCTATGTTTGAACTAGCCCCCGCCCCCTTTCATTGTACTTGCCGGTTTACGCCTAAACATCTCCTGATCCTGCGACAGGTGCAACCCAGCGGGCCCCACAGGTTGAAAACCCCTGGTTTAAGCTTTGAAACAGAATGTAGACTTTGCATTGACTTTTTCTTTTTTTTTCCTTCTTTTTTCCTTGTATTCTTTTCCCATTGGTATGCCTCTGACTTGTCAGAAATTGAAATATATGGTCCATCAGTAATCACAAGGCTCTCACCCTGGTCACTGTCCCATGAGTGATCAGATCGCTTATGGGCCCTAATACTTCACCAAACCAGCCAGAAACAGGGTGTAGTGGTAATAAGCATTAAACATAAGTGGACACAACCTTTGTGGTTCAAAGTGACATGAAAGCATTCTGCTATGTGGAAGAACCCATTTGACTCATTTTGTGGGTTTTTCCCCCTTTATTTAAATGTGTAGATCTTAAGTATGTAATTTGGCTCATTTTGTACCTTTTTTTTGTATGGAATCCTTGTGTGTGCATGCGTGTGTGCACATGTGCATGTGTGTGCACGTGTGTATGTGTGTTTGTGTATGTGTCTCTCTGTCACATGGTGTTAACAAATGACTCTGACCTCTTAACCTCGGCAGTTGCCAGTCACTTCCTAAGGTAGGCCTAAATCCACTGTTTACAAAGCATGGCATTATGTATAAAATGAGTACATTTGAGCTAAGTAGCCTACCACCATTGTAGTTTCCCTGTTTGGCTTAGCTGGCTTTAGATTTTACTTGGGTAAGTTGGCGGGGGGGGGGGATCATGTTGTTCTTGTACAAAGTCATGCCGAGAAACCCACTGCCAAGTTGTAATGGAGATTGCTTCCAGCAGAGTTCTTTTACTGTGCTATAAAAACCGTTAAATTTATGACGCCATGGGACATCTTCTATATCTCACAGCTCGGCGCATGTTTGTGTGGAGGTTTTTGCTGTGTGTAGAACCGATTTCTGATCAGGGTCAAACACTGGCTTAAACTCAGTTTAAAACACTCTCTCCTGGTGCCCATCATTCAGAGATCTTGGCTGAAAGCAGCTGTTAAGTGAAGCCTACTGAAGTGAAGGTTCAATGTACCAGAGTCAAAATTGGCTTTCTTGTTGGTCAGATCATGGTATTGTGTGATGAGTTTGATGTGTTTTATTAGTTATTAAAATGAGGCCTTTAAAGTATGTCATATATTACATTACAACAGGATGTTAGGCAATCAAACACCCTAAACTTGAAACAGCTGAATACCTGAAATAGATATTTTGGGTCCATCAGATATTTTAGATGAACATTTGACACAAGCGTTGCTGGCGCACCATGCTGAGACAATGACTAGAGAGTCTTCAGTGTGTTTTTATGTTTGAGCTCAGAATAGTTCTCTCTGGTGCTCGGGAACATGCACACTAGAGAGGGTCTGATGCACTGAGACCAGTGACTGTCTCTCTCTTGTCCAACCTGTAAGAGTTGTGCTGTGTTTTCAGCAAACAGATTGGCACTGCAGTCTGAGCACTTGCTACCTGGAGCTATTTACAGCAGCTCAAGGCCTTCAGATCCCATTAAAGCTGAGTTTATTAATGGAGCTTCACATAGCACATAGGCAAGTTCTCTTCTGAGGCACTGCCCTCTCTGGTTCTCTCTGTCTCTCTCTCTCTTTGATATGGTCTTAGAAAAAGGCTATGGTAGGTGTTGCTTTGTCATGATCACAGTTTGTGTCACCCTCTTCTCTCTCTGCATCTGTCTACCCTTTCCCTTGTCTGTTTTAACCCTCGCTCTCGCCCTAACCTTTCCTCACTCACTCACTCACTCACTCACTCACTCACTCACTCACTCACATCAGGAGTGTGACTAGGTGTAGTTGGCCTTACCTATTTCTGCTTTTAAACACACTTCATATATCCTTGTCATATGGTTTAAGCGGCCTTTTGCATATCAGTGATATTAGTAGTGTTGAAAGCTACTTCTTGTATCTCTTCAAACCAAGGTATATATGTTATATTTTGTCTCTTTGGTGGAGACAAAAGTGGAACCTTCAGGGAAACCCAGTGTTTGGTAGACAGTCCAACAGTATAACAGATTAACGGGCCAGAAATAGTTAACTTGTCTGTACGCAAACTGTGTCTAAACTAATCTTCTACAGCGTCATTACAACAGTATGAGATTAGACCTCACACCTACACCCAGTGCTTTTCATGTTACAGGCACAGTTTGACAAGCACAGACTTCACTGGTCTGCTTCTAAATGAATGATGCATTTGTTTTTTTTTCCTCTAACCCCATCCACACATTCATCATCAGTGTGCTTAACACCAAACAGTGCGTGTCTTAGACTGACTTTAAGACTCTTATCTGAAGAAAATCCTTTGTCAACTGTGATCAATGTGATATCTGCTTCTGGTTATATGACAACATAAAGTCCCAGATTTCCAAGCGCTGTGTATTCAGGATTATTCATATTGGTACGCAGGATGTTTCAATGTTCTCAGTGTCTTTTAGATGAAGCCCCCTCCTTTGATGAAAACAGTTGATTTAAATCTTTTGCTTCATCCCACACTGTAAACTCTTGAGAGAGGCTTGCCTTGTTTGGGTTTTTTTTTTTTCTTTTTCTGAGAGTGATACTGGAAAACAGATTTCTTTTCTTTCTCTGTTAAGTTCTGTGACAGCAGCACAGTGTTTGAAATTCACAAACGCTAGATGTTTTTTCCCTTGGAAATTCTCTTTTTTTTTGACTGTTGCCCCTTTTAGGATGTAGTGAACAGGTCAAATGTCTTAGCTGTCCTCTTAAAAATGGAATTTTGTTCATGCAGCCAAGGTCTTTCGAGGACTTTTTTAACTAGAGCGCAAACATGAACTATTGTGGGTTTTTATTCCTTCTGCTTTTAATCCCCCGTGAGCTAATCTGAGGAGTGGAACACGATCATACTTGTGCGTTAGTGTTACTGTTACTGTTATTTTGCACATACTTAGTGTTATCTTACATCAAGTCATTTAACACTTGATTCATGTTTCACAGATAAACAGACAGAGAGAGAGAGAGAGAGTGTGTGTGTGTGTGTGTGTGTGTAATAAGGTCCATGGTAGGAACACTATTTTTATTTCTCCAGCACAGTTCTATACGCTGAGGGTAAGGCAGTGCCAGGCAAGAAGAGTTTTGCGCTCCTCTTTTGCTGGAATTCTCGCATTCCTCGCTCTGTCCCCACCCTCACAATGCCTCCTATTCAACTTTCTCTTCCCTTTTTTCATCAGTCTTTCCTCAGAGAGATGCCTAGAGTCATTCTGTCCAAGGACAAACAGATCTCTTTCATATTGGGTATCTGTTGTACTGACTCTGTTTTTGCTCTGACCTTAACACTGTAACATTGTTACTCCTCATGGTTCCAGGGAGGCTAACTCCACTTCACGGTTACAACAATGTGTTTGTTCATTACATTAGACATGTTGGTTCCTATGTGTGCGTATGCCTTAGAGGTGAGCTGTGGAGTGAAAATCGGGATTCGTCTTAACTCAAATGCATGAGAGTGTATATAAGCATGTTTAGATGGTGGAGGAATCTGGGGCATTCAAAATGGAAGTTGCAGGCCACGGTGGGAAACTTGCATGAATGATCATCCGAAATCAAACTACAATTTTAATGTGAAGTTTCTCCTTTCATAGAAGGCATTTATGAAGTCTATTCTTGACACATTTGCTTCAACAATGATTAGTCAAACCATTTAAACCAGAAGTAGGAACTTGTCTGAACAGCTCTTCTCTATAGGAGATAAGTGTGACTATGTTTAGGCCTAATAAACGGCCCTGAAACAAGATTGTGCTGGTGATATGACACATACTGACACGACGTAGACTCTGTTTTTTTATTTATTTTTTTCTTTTCTGCGTTACTGTATATCAGCTTTTACTTCAGCGAAACAACATTTCTTCATTTTCCCAGGGGAGATTGTGTCAGCTGTCTCTACCTCATCTCCTCGGTCTCCGAACGTGTCTTGGTTTGTGCTTACAGATCTCCTTATCTGCCTCTGCCCTTACTGAGTCTGCAGCTCCTTTAAATGACTGCTGAATGGCCTTATCTGGAATCAAATATTGGTCGATTCTAGGCCTTTTGGTGATGCCTCTGGACCAGGAGGTGCATGCCTCTCATAGAAAAAAATGTACTGTATAATGTAAAACTGGTTTTCATTGCATTGAGCAATTTCCATGGGCTCGTTACACTAGAACAAATAAAAGAGGCTGAAAACTCCATGATAGCTTCAGTTTAGCAGTTCTGTTACACAGTAAAATAACACTATTGAAGACCTGATTTCAAGCGCAATAATTTATTCTTTTTTCTAAATATATTCCTCAGTTATCGCAGCACGTAACTTCGACCAATCCTTGTGTCTTTTCTTGTCTCCGTGTCTTCCTCCTCTCTAAATTGTGCACTGTGAACTTTGAGGTCTTGCTGCGTCAAGGTGTTGGCGCACTGGAAAAGAAGCCTTACCACCAGGTCTGTCCTCTCTCCCAACACTGTTTTAATTTTGCACCGAGCCTTACACAGCGCTTACGCGCTCCAAATGGGGTTGTGTCCCAGATTCACCTTTGCCTGTGCATCTGGCCTCCGAGCTGATTAGAGTCCCCCTTGGCTTCCGAGGTGCTTCCCAGCCATGAATCAAATGTCAGCAGAAAGTCAGCGACAGAGTCTGCATTTAAGAGTGGTTAAAAAAATATGGGTCTTTCCCAAAATGAAATTGGAGTGCTCTGATGAGCTTGAGTGTTGACATAATGAGATGTATAGAATATTTATTGAATATTTGCTTCTGCAGAGGAGTATGGAATTGGTGGGCAAGATGAGGCGCCTATTATCCTGTCTGCATATTATGGAATATTTAAAGTGCTGTGCAGATGAAGGGCTCTCCAGTCATATTGAAAATGATGATGCAGTTCCTAGAAAATAGATGGAATTCTGTGTATCTGTCTCTCTCTCTCTCTCTCTCTCTCTCTCTCTCTCTCTGTACTGTGGAAATGTCATGCCTTTCCTCTACTGCTAGACATTGTAGCTAAACAGAATGGGACGTGCTGGCACCAGTAGGTTGTGTTTGCTGGAGAGTGGTAACATGTTGTATTGTGTGCTAAACAGTGGGAGAAGAAAGACTATGTGGGTGGGCAAATGGATAACTGACATCTAACAAAGCCCTATTCATTATATAGTAGTACTGTCATATAACAGAACACTTTGTATCGCTGTGCATATTCTTCTTCTCTCTTTCTCTCTCTCTCTCTCTCCCTTTGTCTCTTTTTCTTTCTTTCTCACTGTCAGAGTTAGTCTGCTGCTGGGGTTAACAAATATTTTATAAAGTGTCATTTACTTTCAGTTCCCCAAATGAGGGTTGTAGACACCACTAATACAGCTTTTGCATTTCTCACTAAGAAGTCATTATAACCTCAGGAAATCAATCAGCGGACTTGTTCCAACACCTGATCACACATATATTAACAGCAATAAATGAGTTGCAGACACAGCTAAGTGAACCATGTACACACAATATGCACACACAAGACAGAACAAATAGTATAGCTACAAAAAAAAGAGGCACAGTGTTTCTGTTTAAAGATGTATGGAAAAACCTCTCCTAGAAATTATATCTTGAATAAATGGAGAGGACAACACTTAGCGGCAGCAAGAGGCATTATTGGTTTCTGACCATAACACTGAGGAGTTTAGCTGATTTGTAAGTTTTGGAAGGTGAAGACCAATGGACCTTTAAATGTTGGTTTGATATCACCACCTCATGGTGGTAAATGGATGTTTTTAAAAGCATGGAAGGGTAAAAAAAAGGCTGAAATTTTGTGGTTTAAGTTGTTAAAATGGCTAGTCAGGGTCATTTCTATGAATAGTGCTTTTATGTTCTCTAGTGTTGCTTTAGTGTCTACAGGGCTTTTCTTATGTGTGCCAAGCCACACAGACAGCATATCATTTGTTGCATGTGAGGAGACACTGGTAATTACATTTTCGATGGTAAGGCATTTTTGTCTGTGTTCGAATGGTTAAACTTGTTACATTTAGCATATCACTACATTGAGTGCTATTGAAACACTTGAAAAGTGCTATTAAAGCTAAAACTGGTATCGGACCTCTACTTTTACAAATGCAACCCAAGTGACACTCACGGACTTTAGTAGAGACCACTTTTGAAATTGTCTTTTTTTTTTTTTTTGCTTAGGAGGATGGCTGTATCTGAAACACTTTTCCACAGCACTATGCCAGTTGTGTAGTGAAGAAAACATAATGCCACCTCGAACACTTAATCGCTGGAAACTTGTCCAGCATCCATAACGTTGAGGTTGTGGCAATTAAATGCCTGTAACTGACTGTAGAGACCTAATGCATGCCTCTCATCAAGCGTCGAAGAACTATTCAGAGCCTGTGGGTGAGGGTCGGTCAGGGTGTGACTCAGCAGTTGGGTAACCTGTTTGGGCGTACTCCCTTTAGAAACTCCAGTTCTCATAACCTGAAACTTGGTGACAAGATAAGGTACCCCTTTGAACACGTATCTAGTGTCAAACATATTTACTTTAGACACCCATGATTGAGTTTCATTCAGGAGAATGTAATTTAAAACTATGACTTTTTAAATAAGCTTCCTGAAAACTTCACGGCGTGGAAGAGTAATAGGACTGATACTACAAGGCTACTGGAAGTACAAGTTTCCCAGGAGGGGTCCAACATGAAAGATCTAGGAACTGATTTGGAAAGATATCAAACTACAGACACGTCAGTCACGGAAACAGCACGCAGAAATAGTGTGTCTTCTGACACCCTATACCAACACTAGTAGTTGAAGTTGTGTTGACTGGTACAAAAAAAGAAGTTTTTACATTCTGTATAATAAGCTACTGGAGGCCCTGAGCTGTGTTTTGCGCAGTATACCCCCTGTTTCCTGAGGTACTTTTATGCACTAAAGTATCAAGACATCATCAACTGATAACACTTTTAACCTCTGTGGTGTCTGGGGCTAGCAGTCAGATTTGGATCTTATCTGACTGAAGGTGAAAAAAAAGCTGAACGGAAGATGATATAAAAATATGCAAAAATCTCATAACCCAGTTATGATAATGGGAACTGTCCGGGGTTGATCAGTGGCTTGAGTTGTGTACTGACTCTCGTGAAGATCTGAGTCTAAGCTTACTTAAAAGGTAAAAGTAACAAAGTTTTTTTTTTTGTTTTTTTTTAATGTTTACTGTAGAGAGTGTGCCTTCTTCACATAACTTATGGATCCATTATACATTCACTTTGAACCCTGTTTGTTTTAAAGCAGTAAACATCACAGATGTATTTACTCTAATCTGTGATCTCTGCCCCTGGTTGTTGATGTAGTAAACAGTAGCAGAGGTTTGATCATCTACAGGCATCTTCTAAATCATTCCCTTTTAAAGCCTTCAAACTCTCTCTCTCTCTCTCTCTCTTTCTGCTTGGGGTATGTTGAGGTGTCAGGGGCAGCTGATAACCACTGTTTAGCTCCCGCCCCTCTTTATTTATTTATTTTAAATCCAACGCTGAATGCGCCATCATGCACCATCTTGCGTCATGCACCATAAGCCTTTTTCTTTAAATTTCATTTTGTTAATCAAGTGGTATCTGACTTAACGCATGTGGGAATACCACCACTTACAGGGTATTTTAAGCACTGCCGTGTTAAGACCTAATTGATGGGGATGTACACAAAGGGGTGCGAGATGGTATGTGTGTGTGTGTGTGCCTGGGATGTACTCGAACAGGACTAAAACATTTCTCCTCATCAGTGGCTCACCATTAAAACATTGAGCAGTAAGATAAACAACAGCTTGTTTGGTTACAACCTCCATCAGTGATTTTAAGTTGTAAAGAACAAACAAGCAAATAGTCATGTTTTATTAATTGCTCTAGGCCAGGGTTTTTTTTTTTTCATCCTGTAAACTTTTGGAGTTTTGAAAGAATTAGTACATTAAAATCCTGATATTTTGCGACTTGAGCTCAAGTTGTTTTTCAGTGGGTGACTTGCACTTTTACTAGTTATTCTTTAATGCTTGTATCTTTACTGTAGCTCAAGCAGAATATCTGAGTACTTGTAGCACCCCTGTCTGACAACCTGCGGGAGGGTTCTTTATAAACAGTCTTATCTCAAGAGGTCTGCTAGAGAGATCTGACAGAAATGTTCTGCCTGCATGCTCTTTTTTTTGGCCATGTATTTGACATTTGTTTTTCATTGTTTCTGTGAATGCTCCTGATTTCAGGGAGCTGTATGTAAGATGTATGTTAACATTGACTTTTTCATATCAATCAAGTTTTGAATAAGATATACCACAGTAAAAAACAAAAATGATGGGGTGTGCTGATGGTCTCTTAAAGTCCTTACTGGTAACCCCCCACCACACTCTCTCTCTCTCTCTCTCTCTCTCTCTCATGTTTGCCTGATGTCTGGTTGTCTTCTTGAGTCTCCTCTACACGAGTCTTGAAATGTTTACTTCCTTTCATCAGCGACATGAGCACTGCTGCTGAGCACTAGGATGTCCTCAGAAATTACACGATCAATTTTTCATCTCCTCACTGCACCAAATTTTGTGCGAGTGTGTCTCCACGTTGGCACGCGCATGCACATGTATTGTATATTTGAATGTAGCGACCAGCACGCAGTATGAATGGGGTTAACAGGTGTGATAATGTGATAATCTGCATGCGCAGGATTCAGTAGTGCAGACCCGAGGTTCGAGGTTTTTAAAAGCGTAAGTGTGCTGCAGAGTGTGATGTGTACACTGGATCTCTGCCCTGGCTTCTGGGAGAGAACCGGGAATCGCTTCAAAGGCTCAGGAGGTGGTTTGCTCCAGACAACAGGCCCTTCCCGCTGCTGTCAGGCCATGAAGTGCGTGGCCTGGAACATTGTTTCTGCTCCATGTGAACCTTTGTTAGCTACTCTGCACCAGGGAGATTTGCACAGATGAGTACTTTTGTTCACCTGAACTTGAGTCGAATCTTTACTCTGAGCAGCGCACTGATTCGGCAGCATGGCTGGAGTTGTCCGTTTAAGATATTTACCATCTCTTTCTGGTGGTTGTGTAAATCAGTAGCTACATGCAGGGCCACATGGAGTGTCTCAGAAAATTCTCAGGTCAACCGTTCTGGAAAGAGGAAATAGGTGTTAGCAAAAAAATGAGATGGAAAGAGAGGAACCAAGAGGCAAATTCAAAAATTGAGAAACTGATTCTGAGATACCCCATTGTGCTTTTTTTCGTGTTTGCAGCAGCCTTGCTCAATCAGCAGACAGGAAAAGTTCCAGAGCCGTGTGTATACATGTGCGTGTGTGTGTATGCGCGTGTGTGTGTGTGTGTATGCGCGTACACGCGCGTGTACTTGTGTGTGTGTGTGTGTGTGTGTGTGCGTGCGTGTGTGTGTGTGTGTGTACGTGTGTGTGTGTGTGTGTGTACGTGTGTGTGTGTGTGTGTGTGTGTGTGTGCGTGTGTGTGTGTGTGTGTGTGTACGTGTGTGTGTGTGTGTGTGTACGTGTGTGTGTGTGTGTGTGTGTGTGTGTGTGTGTGTGTGTATGTCTATAGACTCCTACTGGGTGCACATGCAGAGGCGTGTGAGGTGTGTGTGTATAAACGCCTGCTGATTCTCAGGGTGTCATAGACACTGTTGAGGTTGAGCAGGTGGGACGTGTTTGTATATGTGTGTTCATCTCTGCCTTCACTGGCTCTGTAATCAATTTTCATTCCTGGCAGGTGGTAGAGCTCAGTGCTGACCCTGGACATCCTCCTAAATATTAATCTCACTAACGATGCACATTCATTAAGCCTGATTCAACACCTTGTATCTTAAAAATACAAGAGGATTCCACTTGTCCTGGTCCTGACTCTTAGCCCCTCTGTAGTCTTGTAGTAAGAGGGAAGTTGTTTGCTGTCCCCATGCTATAACTATAAATGCTGTGTGTATAACTGCTAAGCCCAGTTTGTACTGGTGTACTTCTTTTTCATCAAGGTGATTGTTCTTAGCTGTGGTGATGCAGAATATTTGCACATATTAATTTCATTTTTTCCAGCTTAGCCTATGTTGACCGTAAGCTGTTTTTATCACATTAATGTATAAATATAGTAACCTTTTACTTGTGAAAAGCATACCTGTGAAAAACATAAAACCCTATCCAAAACACCAAAACCTACAACCTGCTTCAATGTCTCATCCATGTGCTCCCCCAGCACGGGGCAATAGGTACAGATAAAGGCACCTCCCCCCTCCTCTCTCGCTCAGTTTCAGCCTGGACTACTGAGGGATGTCTGATTCCGGACTCGGATTTGCTCTGATTACTCACGCTTGACTTTGAAGATCACCAGCAGATGCGAAAAACCTGACACTCACTGATCAGAACCCAGCTGTGGCCCTCTGACACACTTCCCAGCATGCTCTGAGGCTCAGATACCTATCATTTACAGGGGTGTACTAATGGGGAAGACTTTTATGTGCTTGTACACCAGTGTGTGATTCTGTGGTGGTGGTGGTGGTGGTGGGGGGTGGGGGGGGGGGGGGGGGGTGTTGGTCAGGCCCTCTTAACTATGGACTTTATATTCTTTAAAGCCTTCCAAGGGAATATTATATTACCTGAGCATTTCTATCAGATCAATCCAGCTCAACATACATATTTAATCCCTCCAAACATGAATGAAAGCAGAGTTTGTTTATGTCAGATATCTCAGATTAACCATTCTGACCTAGGATCTTTTTTTTTTTTTTTTGCCTTATAAAATCCTAGTAATGTAGCTGTATGTAACTGTATGGACCAAAGAGGTTGGCCCTATATCTGTGAGATGGGTGATGCAAATGGGTCCAGGCTTTCCTGCATCGTCATGTACAAGCACTATTGTCAGAGAGTAGCATTAAACCACTGCTCTGACCAGTGACTGATATGAACACTTTCTATCACAGCAAGTGCCATCATCTGACCAAGATTCTGGGGTACACACCCAAAATTTTCTCAAAGGTATCGTTCCAGTGAGAAATGTTTGAAAAGACCTCGTGCCTAAAAGGCCTTCTGTACCAGCTTTTCATAAATTTAAATTTTAGTCTTTGGAATAAGAAAGAAATGGCTTAATGTTTTGCCCCAAGCTGTTTTCTCATTCCTTCTTCAAAATGAAAATGACAAAGATTATTTAAAAGTGTGAATAAGATATTTCAGAGATTTATGGTTTATGCCGAGATGTCTGTTCTTCGGGTCTCTTAAAATCCTGCATGCACTCAATCAAGTGTGAAATGGTAATGACATGCTTTTAACTAAGAGAGATTATTGCATTAATTAGCTAATTGAAGACTAATCAGTGGCTTTGGAGTTTTTTTTTTTTTGGTTTTGTTAAGAGTTGCTTCAGGAGTCTGGGGGTTACACCACTGGTCCACCGAGAGCTGCTCTTTGCACTTTGGGCTCGGTTGTGAATCTCTCATTGCATACAAATGTATTTTTTCAGCAGTGAACTCTTAGTAAACCCCGCCGGACTTTCTGACAGCTCCGTAAGGAGGAGGAGGAGACTTTATGTTGCCTAGCTTGTATAAGTAAAGACATGGCATACTTTTGTACATATTCACACAGATTTGTTTCTGGAGATCACGTTTAAACAGCATGTGCGATAGGGAATTTAAGCTTTGGCACCACATTTATGCAGACATTTGTACTTTGTAATTTGATCTCTAGCAGAATCAAAAAGATTTTGAGCTATACTAATTTTGATCCGTGGGTAAATATGTACACACGTTGCTCAAAGCAAAGAAATGGTAACTTATTTTGATCTTTGGCTGCCCTTCAAGTATTCCCAAAACCATTTCTCTGGAGATGTTTCAGATGAATGCGTTTTCCCTGTCAGTTTTTGTTGAATTTCTGCATTTCTGTGGCTCTTTCAAATTTGCCTTGAGAGCAGTGCAAAATGGATTGTAGGGGCTTTTTGACATTTGTATTGCATGAGAGCACTTGACAAATCAAGCAGTGTATAAAGGAACAATGTGGCATTTGGGGCGGAGTAGACAGTGGTCTAAGGTTATAAGGGGACTATCCCTACAGACATGATTGGATTAATTAAAATGATTGCTTATCGTGAATTATTCATGATCTGTAGAAAGATTTGTTCACATGATGATGTTTATGATGTTCACAAGAGGCCTGTAAATTATGTTCCTTTCGTGAACTGAAAGGCTGACCTTACACAGCTTGTACGCTGTTTTCTGTCACGGTGTCTGGCTTCCGCCCTGAATCTTTAGCAGTCCCGTCTGAGGGGTGATTTCATTCTATCGGTGTCTCACAGCTTAGAGCGTTTAACGCGGTTATATCGTAACCGATACTTGAAGTAGAAGCTGTGGGCCATGTTGTGGTTAGCTGAAGGGGCTTTGTAAACCTGAGTTTGACCTCAGCCACGACTAGACACCAAAAGAGAGGAAGCGTGAGAGACAGGCTCAACATCAGAGCATGTAGTCACTCAGTTGCTTAGATTTACCAACTTCTGCCTAAATACAATGCTTGTCAGCTATGATGGGCTTAGTGAGAAGATAACAGGACAATAGAGATATTATTTGTAGTGGTGAAAAAGAATTGAATGAGCGTGTTTTGAAATGACCTTGACTGGTTGCTCATTGTGGTTTTTTTTTTTTGTTTGTTTGTTTGTTTTTTTGAGAGGGAAAACATCACTCATTCTGGACAATGTAACAAAAAGTTGTAGCTATTCTTTCTGTCTTTGCCTCTCTTTAAGAGCCAGTCTGAGTCTTTGTTTCTTGGGAGAGCAGTGGAGGAGTTTGTTTATCGGTACTGAGATTACGGGCCTGTGGATGGTGAACAAGACTGATGTGAGTGCAGTGTGTGTGAGTGTGTGTGTGTGAGAGAGAGAGACATAACACCTGTTTTTTAACCATATCTCTGTATTTTTTTCTTCCTCAGCCCAACTGTAAGACTAGGGAAGTACTTCTCTGTGAAGTGTGAAGCAGCTTGATGAGTGTGTGACAAGTTTTGCGTGACAAAGGCATTTTGAGTTTGTTCTTGTGGGGATGAAAGAGACTGGCTCCCTGCAGCACTGTTCTGGTTTTCTTTAAGGCCACATCTGAGCAGGTGCATGTCACGTAATCAGAGCCCATTCAAAATCTCAGCTAATCATGCTAGGCAAAAAGGCTTTTGAGTGGGCGTGTGCGGGTTGATTTAATGCAGACGGCTGTCTGCGGTCGTTTGTATGATGTATGCATCTGGAGATCGACATGTTTTTTCTGTGACACCGCTATCTAACAAATTATTGATATGCTCTGTGTGTGATCTTTTTATTAGATTATTTTTCTTCCGTAGAGTTTACGAAGAGCCAGACACACATGATAAACCTTTGTCTGTGTCTGGGATAAATGTGTAATGCTTCTTAGACTGATGTGTAACATTATGCTGAGGTGTTTTCGGAGATTCTGGAGAAATGAACAGATGCACAGGAAGCCTTGCTTTTTGGCTGTGTGTAGAATGCATAAGTGAACCTGTGTGTGTGTGTGTGTGTGTGTGTGTGTGTGCGCGTGCGCATTTATTCTGTAACATGTTTCAATCCTTTTGCAGAGCTTCCAGAGAACTGGACGGACACACGGGAGACTCTGCTGGAAGGCATGGTGTTTCAGCTGAAGTATTTGGGCGTGACGCTGGTGGAGCAGCCGAAAGGAGAGGAGCTGTCAGCTGCAGCCGTCAAGAGGATTGTCGCCACGGTGAGCTCACCATGGAAACACCAACCCCCTTCCCCCAGCTCCCAAAACCACAAGACACACCCCTTCACCACCACCACCACCACCACCACCACCACCACCACCACCAACAACAACCCCCATTTGACTTCATGATCATGATTTGAAGGACACAATGACGCAGAGAAGACTTTCAATAAGGGTTAGGCAAAGCTTGGTCAAAGCTTAGGTCAAAGCTTGGTTTACGGTCACGGTTCAGCTGCCTTTTTTTCATCGTTCGCTTTTTATATCTGTGCTCGACAGTGAGGACACGGTTGTAAATTTATACATGAACATTTTTGGTCACGATTGATAATCATAACAGAGAAGCTTTCAAACAGTGAATGTGAGTGCACGCGAAAAGCTTTGACCAATCACGAGACTCAGGCCTAAAGAGAAACAGGACCTTTAGAAAATCCAGCTGTTGAGGTGAATAAGATTTAATGAGTTGGACCTGAAACAAGGCTTGTAAAATGAAGCCTGTCTTCTCTTTCATTTCTTCTTCTTTTTTTTTTGTGCCATTTCTTCTTAGCTCTTGGCTCTGTGCGCAACTTTTCAGGAATCTCGCCGCGTGTTTTTGCCAAATGTCCTTGTACCAGATCGTCAGCAGCAGGCTGCTCTGTTGGAACATGTGTGTTGTTGACAAGTCCAAAATTTAAAGCCCTTGGTGTGCCGAAGTGGAATAGTACTCTTCAACCTGGTTTTTACTGGAACCAGCTGACCGTGTTTAGGCAGAGTTTTTCAGGGTGTGGTGCCATCTGTGCTGAGGCCAGAGGGTGCCAAGAGAAGGGCGAGGCAAGTTATTGACACATCATAAACAAATTATGGTGTGGTTACAGAGGTCTGTATCCCCCCAGGGTTTCAGGGTTTGAGTCATTTTGGTCACTGTCATGGCATGACCAGGGTTTTAGGAGAGTTACTAATATTGCTTAATATCATGAACATGTGTGCTGTGTCCTTTTTTTTTATCTAAGAAGGTGAATTTATAGATATACCACAGTAGAGAACTGATGGGGTGTCCTGATGGTCTCTTAAAGTCTTATTGTTCCCTTACTTGTAATCCCCCCCACCCCCCCACCCCTCCTATTTATGATGTGTATTGTCTCTGTTCCTCTCTGACAGGCCAAAGCCAGTGGAAAGAAACTCCAGAAAGTGACATTAAAAGTCTCCCCCCGTGGTATCATTCTCTATGACAGTGCCTCTAATCAACTAATAGAAAATGTTTCCATATACAGGTGAGTTCTCCGTGCTAAACTCCTCCCATCTGTCCTTTGACCTTATTTATCTGTTCATTTTATTTAAGATTTATTAGTTTTGCTCTTACTCCCTAGCAGTTTCCTGTCAAAATGAATGAAAACCCAAAAAGTGTGAGTTCAAATATTTTTTTTTTTGTTTTTGAAAAAGGTCATTTATGGGCCTTTTCCCAGATCAGTTAAAAAAAAGTATTTGAGCCTCTGCTATCGGACCTCAATCCATGGGGTTTGTGATTTGTCAACCTTGAAAAATTATGGGGGGAAAAAAAAATGAAGAAAAAAATTCAAAAATTGATTTTTTTTTAATCAGACTATTGGGCAACAAAACATTTCACTGGTTTTTATCTTCAAAATTGATCCCTGCATTTGTTTGGTTCACTTCAAAAAGTAGAAACTGAGAAGAGTCCTCTAATGAACAGGCCCATCAGGGGGTCAATGGTGCTTGCCTGAAATAGACCTGAATTGTTGGTGCAATCAAACCAAGTTTGTCTTGGCTCTCAGGCCCATGTTAAAACAGCAAGCCGCCGCTGTTGCTCCTCCCAAACAGCTCTCATCCATCATTTAGAGCGAGGTGGCAGGAAGATTGGCTGTGTTTTCTCTCAGAAGAGGGGGGGGGGGCTTGGAAGGTGATGCAGGGATGAGGCGTTTTGTGAAACTCTGTTGGTCTGAGACTCTGAGGAAAAGCCCTCGAAGCTGTAGTCTGGGTTGTATTTTTTTTTATCAACAAGAACGCTGTACCAACGTGATCTTATTATGCGTATGCGGTACTTAGATATTTATCTCATTCTTGTGGTATAGCACTTTTTTTTTTCGTCTCCACTGTGAGAGCTTTTAATGATGACATGCCCTTGCAAAACTAGCCTTTGTCTGTCTCGAGGTCTGTTGCAGAATGTCTGTGACGTGCTTTGGACGTCCAACTCGAAAAGCAGCTTTCCAGCCCTTCTTTTCGAGAGGAGCGAACATGCTCGATTTTTTAGTTGCGTTGGCTGTAAACATCTGCTGCGAAGAAGATGGACAAGCAATTACCCAGATGGACTGGGCCCAGTCTCACCCCAAAGCTCGCAATAAATCCAGCCACATTTCAACATGCCTCTGTAACTTTACAGGCCTTGAAACCTCCCTCTATTGCTCTTTCTCTCTCTCCCTCCCTCTCTTTGTCTTTCTGCCATCTCATGCTACAGGAATGACTCATCAGTAAAGTGATGGTTTGATCATGCTAACACGATCCCAGCCTATGTGGATGTGAGTTAGGACAGACCCAGGTGGCAGACGCTGGGCATCTATCACAAGTCCAACCTCCCCGGCTGTTGGACAGCTGCACTGTGACGATGCAGGACAGAGGGGACTGTGACATTAATTGATGCTGGCTCTGATTAGGGTGAAGTAAGATGTCAGTTCTAGATATCTAGGGGGAGAATCTTTGCATCGCTATGGAAACAGAAAGGCAGAAAGAGTGAACAAAGCACAGCTGTGCGGCGCGCAAACTAAAAGAGTTGATGAGGTCGACTCTTGGCCAACTGTATCAATGTGTGTGTGATTGCCGGATGGTGTTGGGCAGATGACTTGGAGAATAGAGAGGATTTGGAGTAGAAAGAGCTCATTTCTTTTTTTTTTTCCTGTTTCATTGGGTGTGGAATTGAGAGATTTAAGTACACTGAAATGAGATTGAAGATTTGGCTTTAGAGGCTTAGCTGGACTGGACTTTGTATGATTGCCTTTGCTGATTTGAGGATGCCACAAGCCCTCCCTCCTCGTTGTTTCTGGTTTTTTTTTTTTTAATTTACTGTTTTCCCCTGATGGTGTGATCTGTGTCTTGCTGTGTCTCCGTTCAGGATATCCTACTGCACAGCAGATAAGATGCATGATAAAGTGTTTGCCTACATCGCCCAGAACCAACACAATGAGACACTCGAGTGCCATGCCTACCTCTGCACCAAGAGGAAAGTGGTGAGTTTATGTGATGCGTAGAAATTAGTCTGTGTACCCTGTTCTTTCATCACAGTTTACGAGTGAATGGTGTGAATGGCTGCATTCACTTTATGCTACATTGTGTGTGTGTGTGTGTGTGTGTGTGTGTGTCTGAGTAAGTGGGCCACACCCTGTCTTTCCTTCCCTCAGCTAATTTTGCCTCTAAGGCTTAAGTCTTGCTTCCTCTCCACTAAATAAACAACCTCAGACTGAGAAGAGAGGGTTAGAGAGACCTCTACCAGACAATGGACACCTTCTCTAGTTTTTGCACATGTTCATTTCAGGAAATACCAGTCTTTCTCTTTGCCTATAGAATTTACCAGAAAAATGTGTTCAAGATGAAATGGATTCATAATACCTGTTGCGCTCTCTCTCTCGCTCTCTCTCTCTCTTAGGCCCAGGCAGTGACTCTTACAGTGGCTCAGGCCTTCAGAGTGGCATTTGAGTTCTGGCAGGCTGCCAAAGAAGGTATGCTTGGTTGATCTCAATGTCAGAGAAGTGATGGACACCACACGTTCACTGAGCGGAACTCTGTTTTTCTCTCCCCCACTCCTCTGGCCCCCGTCTATTGATTCCGTTCTCTCTTGACCTCCTCCCGCTCTTTTTCTTTCTCTTTCTTCCTCTTTCTCACTCTCTCTCTTTTTTTAATGTGTACTTTCACTCTATCCATCCCACTGTGTCTCAAGCTAGCTTAAAAATACAGTCATGTCAACAAAAATAGAAACTTAATGATGTTAATAATTAAAGCAGGCTTTACTCCCAAGTCGTTCATTTGAATGTTCCTCTCTGTGTGCGTAAATCAGATTCCAGACCAAGTGTGTTATGAATTCAAATCCTCTGCATAGCAGGCCGCGTTGGGAGAGGGATCTTATTTGACATTATTAATGAGGGGTAGCTTGAGGACTGGGCCAGAGTGAACCCACCCACGCATCTTGTATTTGTACCAAGAGGAGAAAGAGAGAGAGAGGGAGACTTGGGAATCCAGCTTATAAAAGTAAAATCAGAGTCTGGTCTTAAGACTGTACAGTCATTAGAAATGTACCGCTGCAGCATCCAGTCATTTCATTAGAGTCGATAAAAGTGATGTAAATGGCGGGGATAATGTTGTGTGTTTCTGTGTCTGTGTAGAAGACAGAGAGAGAGAGAGAGAGAGAGAGAGGTTATTTACTGTTATTTACTGCTAAGATATGCCCATTACTATAATGTAATGTCAGGGGTCCTCTTTCGCCTTGGGTCTCGAGTGTTGGTGCGTTTTTTCGTGTGGCCGTGAGCCTCTCCCCCCCGCGTTTCTGCATGGTCGTATGTCTGTCTATGGAGGCTGCTGTCTGAAGGTTTTTACTCTCACTGACTTTCACACAGCTCAGCAGAACACAGGTGTAATTTACTGCACGTGTGAACATGACACACTATGCGTGCGTGCGCATTTGCATGCATATGCCATAGTGCTGCTTGGCTGCCAGCGAGAGAGAGAGAGGGAGAGGGAGAGAGAGAGAGAGGGAGAGAGAGAGAGAGAGAGAAAGCTGAGAAAAATGTGAGAGAAGTAGTTGAATGATTATGAGATGCTAGTGAGAGTATGTTTACACTTTTGCTGTCTCAAAGCGTGGCTGTCTTGACACAAGGAGACGACAATGGAAAAGGAGGAGCAGGGTAGGGAGAAGCAGTGGGAGAATGTGACAGTGCTGCTAACTGTCAGCTCGGCCTTCTTGACAGCTTGGTTCCTCCAACATTGATCTCTCGCTCAGTGAGTGAGCGCAAGAAAGATTGTTTACTCCTTCTTTTTACACAACACCTGTCATTTTGTGCACCACCTCCGCTGGCTGGGTCATTCTTTCCTCCTTTGATCCCAAGGAAGAGGCTGGGAAAACACGCCATGCAGAACGGCAAAGCTTTGATAGGGTTTTAAATTGGATACATTTCCATTTAATAAATTAATTTCAGGGAAGATCAAGGCCAGAACTGAGCTGCACCACACCACAGTGTTGTGCTGTGTGGTTTTAATATTCAAACGAATGTTAATGCACATTCGAAATGCTCTCTCTCTTAGTCTTTTTATTTTATTTATAATATCTTTTATGTCTTCTCCACCCCCCCCCCCCCACACCCCCCTCCCCCCATCCTGTCCCTCTTTCTTTGTGACTGTCTCTTTGGTGTCCATCTGTCCCCTTATCCTTTTTTCTTTTTCCTTTGTCCTAATCAAAAGAAGCATTTTCTCTCTCTCTCTCTCTCTCTCTCTCTCTCTCTCTCTCACTCTCTCTCACACACACACGCACACACACACACGTCCGCACGCGCACATATGGTCTGACTGCAGTGGGCTGCTGGGTAAGTTTATGTGTGTGAGGATCTGTTGGGAATATCAAAGGCAAGGATCATGGTCCTTTGTGGTGGAGTAAAGGCAGCTGAAGAGCTTTGAGTCTCCACTGTGCTCTACAAAGCCCAGGAGACCTGCGCGTGTTGAAAGAAAGCGCTGCCGGGAGAACGGGTTGCATCACGCACCTCATGAAACACACACACACGCCACCACCACTGTAACCCCTTACAACCTACGCACCCTTGTGTGCAACCTTGTGTGTGTGTGTGTGTGTGTGTGTGTGTGTGTGTGTGTGTGTGAGGGGGGGGGGAAGATAAAGAAGGAGAGTAAAAAAAGATAAAGAAATGGGATATCTGGCATTAGCATTTTGCAGACATGCCAACATTTTTGCAAGGAAGATGATGCCACCAATTCGTCCCCTTCCCCGTATAACAAACGCACACACAAACACTCTGGCCGCCTTCCCCTCCTCCCGCTGCCCTAATGCAACGCCCTGAAGGAATGGATGTTGCTGCTGGTTGATGTTGTGATAGGAGCCTAATAGGGGAGCCATCAGTGTCAGATCTGTAATTAGACAGACTGATATCTTTTATTGTGAGAAAATACACTTATTAGAAACATAGATAAGCTTGGTGTGCGCTTTCAGATAACACTGACTGCACTGTATCCTTTGAGATTCGATTGTGAACCTCTGTCCACGCACAAGGGATGTCATTTATCCCTAGCAAATGTATTTAGAGATGTGATGAAAGCCTTCCCCCTAAAAATGATCCTGGATTTGATTACACTGTCAGTATTATAGTTATTTAGGCTGTAATATGATGTTTGTAATGGTGCCATTTGATGGATGAGCGCCAAATTCATCAATGCTGATCATTTGTTTTCTACTCTTTTGTTCTGTACATTTATTTACCCTGAGCTATATTCTCTCTCTTTCTCTTTTTTTTTTCTACAGAGAAGGAGAAGCGAGTGCAGTCGAGCTCAGACGGTGAGGGAGCCAGTAGCTCTCAGTCCGAGAGCTTGGCCAGTCTGAAAGGAGGAGGTGAGCCGGGAGTCAGCCAGGAGTCCTACTATATGTTCTCTCTTTTTCTCTTTGTCACTCTCTGCTTCTTCTTTCCATCAAATCTGAAATTAAGGTTCAATCCTCATTCTATTCAATCTAAATTACAGTGTGATTCTGTGTTGCTGTTTTGTTATCTCTCTTTTTCTCAATGTCCCTCTCTCTCTCACTGTTTTACCTTTATGCTTTTCTCACTGTGCCCATACAATGCATGACACTTGTCTTAATGTTCACAAAGGTTGTGTGGTGTAAATGAGTTAGCGTGTGTGTGTGTGTGTGTGTGTGTGTGTGTGTGTGTGTAGAATGGAACGATCTGATCAGCGTTTAAACATCTGCTTAGCATAAGATCCCCAAAGCCCTGCCCAGTGGTCTGAGGCCAAAACCAGATCCATATAAAGGCCTGGCTGGCATCAGTGTTTACAGGGACTACAGCTCACACCAGTCTGCTTGTTTTAAGAGATTTACCACGCTGCTGTTTATAGAAACCACCCTTTCACCACTGGGATTGGGATTAGCTCTAAACACACCAGAGACCGTCGACACACGAATAAATACACACGTCATTTACTGTAACTGTGCTGTAATGGGGCTTTTTCTGAGACGTACAAGAGCTGGGTTTGAGGTTCACTGTCTGACTTGAAACTGCTGGAGGAGGTTCCTGAGGGAGTGAAACTGTCAGCTCTGCACGCGATGACACAGCGTATGCACTGGCTCCAGAGGTCTGGCTTCCTGACTGTCATTTGAGACAGGAAGAGTGTATGTGTGTGAGCGCGCGCTTGTGTGTGTGTGTCTTAATAAGGGATTGTGTGCCAGGCTAACCGATGAGAGGAAATATCACAAATATGATCCGCCCCAAAATACAAAGACAAACACACACACACAAACACACACAAACACACACACACACACACACACACACACACACACACACACAGACAGAAGCACATTAGGTGTCTCTGCATGCCTCTAGGGCAGAATCTGGATCCACTGACCAATCATATGCTGATAGTTTCTCCCTCTTTGAAAACGGAGACTGTGGAGTAATCAGTTGGGACATGCTGATGGAAAGCTGGAGAGAACAGAGACGGAGAAATGGGAGCGGTTAGGGGGAGGGGAAAACGCCTAAACCAGCAAGAACTGATAGTCATGTCATTTGATAAGAACATTATTTTTTCTTAAATGCAAGCTGGAGACCTTTATCTCCTGAATGAGCTCTAGGTCAAAAGCTAAAGTTTACTAAACAAGTTGTCTCCAAACTTTTACCTGACAGACTTATTAGCTTTAACCTTCAAATCTTAGCCTGACATTGGGAACCAGCACATAGACTCCATCACTGACAGCTGTGCTTATTGCCACCATTACACCACTAGAATGATCCTGTTACTTTATGTGTGTGTGAGTGTGTGCGTGTGTGTGTGTGAGTGTGTGCGTGTGTGTGTGTCTGTGTGTGTGTGTGTGTGAGAGAGAGAGAGAGAGAGAGAGAGTGTGTTCATCCCACATCACTCCATTATCCAGTGGAAGCCAACAGATGGCCATTTAGATGACTCATTTTGGGAGGGGCATGATATGCATGACTCCCAAAGCAGTGTGTTTGTCTGTTTGGGGGACTGTGTACCCCTGTGTTTGCTCCTTTGTTTCTTCTGTATTGAACAGAATAACAGATGCAAACCCATCTCATCTGCAAAACATTTTTTAAACCGTACTGAATTTGTGTGTCCAAGCCAATAAAGTATAGCAAGCCAAATGATTTGTTTGAAAATGGTAAAAATATTTTTCGTGCCCTTTGCAGAAGTGGCCACTGGAAATCTGTTGGATCTGGAGGATGGGGCTGTAAATGCGATGGTACACTCAGGTCAAGAGAACACACACCCAGCACAGAGTCACGGCTCTGAGAACAACAACACTGTATGGGTGAGTACCGGGGGGGACTCACACAATTCCACGGCCGGAAGTCAGATGAATCTGAGCTTTTAAAAGATTTTGGACACTTGACATCAGACCCAAAATTGTCTTTTGCTTCTCCCTGGGTCCAATATTGATTTTGAAGAAACAGTAGTTTTTGAGTGTAGGTTTTAGAAAATCTCCAAATATGGTACTATTTACAAAAACTGGAATGTTCAAAAATGTGTCTCTAGACGTTCAGAAAGTCTTTGGTGCTAAGTTTATTGTAAAATCCCTCCCACAAAACCTGATCTTACATGTACCAGGTCTTTATCTTTCCCTTTATCATTACTGAACTTTGCCTCAGGTCTGAAAGCACTGTGTATACACAGGGCCTATTTGGTGTAGAACAATACTGTATTGAAAACCCTTGACTTTATCAGATATCTGCTTATGGTGTAAGCCTCTTAACATTACACCACTGCCCTCTGAATAACACCCTGATATTTCAGGGACAGTTTAGATAAAGAGTGAAGATTAAATTAGTTTGTCTCCACAGTCATTAGTGTTTTATAATTAGAAGCGGGGAGTTCCACGACTTTTAGTCTGTCTGACATTTTGACTGCTGCTCCAGAAATGGCAGGAGTTTAAAGCAGTGAGACAATGATGGCTATAGCTGGTGCATGTGCGTGAGAAATGCAGCAAGAGAAAGTGGGAGAGTATTTGTAGTTAGGAAGACCATGACATTACTTGTTAAACTTCATCAGCAACTTTCACTTGTCAGCAACAAAAACATCCTCTCAAATAACCTCATTAGACAAAATGTATTTTTCTTAAATTTTCTTGGGCAGTAAACAGAACAGTGAACAGTCAATCCAAGCTTTGACCAGTTTTGTAATATTAAAACTGATTGCTCATATACAGTGGTAAAACATTTATATTATGTCTTCTTTCAGTGATTTATTACATCAACATCAGAAATAAAAGACACTCATTGAAATCATTTTAAAAAAAGGTTTAGAAAAGAGTCTAGAGCAGCGTTTCTCAAACTACAGGCTGCAGACCGGCGCCGAGGAAACTGCCAGGTCTCCGCCCCCTTGACTGAACTTCCTGCTTAGAAAATAGTACTGTTTTATTCAAGATTCTAGAATGTTAAGCCTGCCTTCCCGTGAGAACTTGCTTAACATTCTAGAATCTTGAACAAAATTCTACTGTTTTCACCTGCAGAGTGACAGAAGCACCAAGCATTATTTGACTGGTTCAGCGGCCGGGCTCTGCGGGTCGGCGGTTTCCTCTTCGCAGACTGGGGCCAGTCCGCGGCCCATAGTTTGAGAAACACTGGTCTAAAGGAAACACAGATATTCATATGTCTGATTTTTAGTGTCTATCTGTGTGTCTGAATTGCAGGAGCTTGAAGATGGTCTGGACGAAGCTTTTTCAAGGTCAGTGACCCTCTGTATTACATTCTGCCTAAACATATACAACACACTCGATCTTGTGTAATCTCCATACACGGTGTCCTTTAATCTTTCCTGTACCTTCAGTATTAGACCGTGCCCTCTGTGCACAATTCCCAGTTAAGGATTGTATAACTCCGTATTTTCATGTGTCTGATACTCGGTATCATAAGTTTTAGTTGCTCCTTGAGGTCATTATTCCCCATGTGTCCCCTGTTCCTCTAATAGTGATTCTAAATCTCAGTGACCTTTTTCCCCTGCATAGAGCTCCACTCTTCATCTTTACTTTCTCTTACATAATGATGAAGGATCCTGTTCCCGTAGATTGTCTTGCCATCTTTTGGCATTGGACATGATGCCACACCCATGTGTTTGTCACTGAGTGGTGGGGCTGCACTGAGTAAGCACTGCCTTGGGGAAGTAGTGGTTGAAACTGCAGTTATCATAAAGGAGGCTCGAGACTACAACTCTAACCATAACCACAGCAGCCTCTAGTCTCTCTCTCCACTTCCTTTCAGTTCCATTAGTCTAGCAGAAACTTTTTGTCCTTAACCTTTAATACAAGAGCCCTTTAATGGAATTCCTAGGTATGAAGAGTAAGAACTCTCTGCTAACCATGTCAAAAGGAAAAAAAAACCTTATTACATTTTTCACCGAATGCAACGCCACAGATGGAGACTTTCATACGTGGCATTTTTTTTGTCCTTTGAGAGAAGCCACCGCTCCTGCCAGCAGCGACTGAGGCTTTTGGAACGTGATGTGGGCCGTGTTGCCATGGTGCCCTAAAAGAACTTGATAGGAGGTGGCTTACTGCCGCTTGAAACCAGTAAAACCCAAACTGGGTTTCAAATTACACCAGGGCTCTTCTGTGATCTGGCAGACAATTTTTCTCCATGCGTTGACCTCTCAGTGTTCCCAACAGGCAACACAGGGGCTCCCTCAATGATCTGAGGCATGAGACGCCCATAATGACTGGTTTGGCATGGCTTTATTTCAAGAAAAGGAACTCTTTGACCCCCTGTTAAGTTTGAGTGTTATAAAGTTTGCTCTGTGCTTTCTGACGTCTGAAACAATGTCCTTATTAAGAGGAAGTGTTTCTTTACTGTCTGTTAAATAAACAGTTCTTCCTAACGAGGTTTAAAGGTTGCTTTCAAAATACAGCAATTTAGGTGAATGTGTAAAGACCAACACTTGATAAGTTGATACACTACATAGTTATGAGCACTAACAATTCATTAATGTGTTTGAAAATGATGATTTTAATGACAGTGATAGCAGGCAGGCACTGTAAAATATTTCCTTTCATTCTCTCTCTCTCTCTCTCTCTCTCTCTCTCTCTCTCTCATATCTCTGGAGGCTAGATTATGTCTCTGAGGTGTTATCATTAAACTCAAAGGTGAGATGCAGTGAGGTGTCGGAGACCAGCTATAATCCCATTATTTGTTTGCACACAATATAAACACACACATGCTGGTCAGTCTGAGCTGTGATCAACGAGGTGTCCCTCTGCGAGCAGTGGGGAGGGCTGCTTTACCAAAGCCCCTGAAAATTAAGCTCTGTCTTGTTTAAGGTGAAATGAGGACATATTGGGTTTTCTGTCCAAAGAGCATGTTCCATTTGAAAGCCATTCATCTAATTTGCTCAGTTGACTGGAGACCAGTACTCTTCTATGGAAACAAGAGCCATTCACAATACATGAGCGGTAGGGTTAAAGGTGGGATGAAGGTTAGACTCTCTCTACATGGACTGTTCAACCAGTCTAACACAATAAGCAACCTGTGTGGCCAGACACTACTTAGCTGGTGGCACTTGTCTTTTTTTTTTTTTTACATGGGTAACTGTTGGGGCAGAAGTCTACACTACTGCAGGTTACTGATTACATCAGTGAGTGAGGTTTGTCTGGGTTTTTTTTTTTTTTATTTGTGAAGCATAGATGTTCCCAGATGTAGACAAATGCGGTTTTCTTGCGAGGTCATGTAGTGTTCAAGGGGACACAGCTTGCAAATTGACATTCAGAATTGCATCACTTCAGGCTTAAAATAAAGAACCAAGAATAAATGCATAAAGTGACGACAGCCTCATTTTGAGTGCTCTATGAATAGAGCAAATTGGAAAGACTGTCTTGCACAAATAGGACTGTATGACTGACATTTTCTCTCCCCATAATATACTATTTTTCCCCTTACTTTCTTGTTCATGTTCATCACTCTAATCAGAGCAGCTACTGATTGGAAATGATAATTTTTTATTTTTATACAGTTACATTACAAAGAAATGTGGTTTAGGTGTGGTCAAAGGAAGTCTTATCTCACACGTTTGCTTGCACTTGGTAGGTGAGTTTCTTTGCACTTGCAGTATTCTATCCGTTCGCATTTGCCTCGAGTGGCTGTTTCCTCTCTGTTTGGTTCAGACATTCTCTCCCTTGAGTCTATTCTCCAGCCTGCTTTAGTGGGGTCATAAGGTCATTTGCTGATTTGGTTAGAGCAAAGTTTCTCCTCTTAACGTTTTCTCTTTTTAGTCTGTGTTAGCAGTGCATTGATCTCATTACTCCTTTATTGACCCCTCCTCAGAAGAACTGAAGCAATGCTGACAGTGTGTTACGGAGCCCGTTGAAAGTTCCTGTAGGAGATTATAGTACCGTTTGTGCCATCTGCTGTTCAAAATGAAGTATATCTCAAGGCAAACTATCTGACAGGCTTTGTACTGTCTGTACCTGCAAAGTATCAAACAATAAATGTCATACAGTTTAAAGCTCCATCAACTTAAGAGGGCTTGCTCAGAACCATGTGATGAATGTATTAATGATATTGCTCCTTGGTGTTTGATCTTTCCTCTGATATTCTCCCTACATCCTCCTCTTCCCACAACCAGCCGCAGTCTGGATAGCTTTGAGTCCTACTCAGGTAAAGATGTGTCAAACTAGAAGTGTAGTGTTGTTACTTAACTGATGTGTTCCGTGCCCATCCGTTCATTCCATAGCCCCCATCATATATTCATGTTCAAACCCTTCCCCCACACTCTTCCTCAACCCTCACAACCATCTTTAGAGGTGACGTTAGTTGAATTTCCCCATCACAGTACAGCATCATGTAGCATCCAGTTTCCCTCAGGCATGAAGCATCGCTTGGCTCAGAACCCTGTCTCACTTTGATTTCAAAACACTCTAGATCCCTCCCAAAGGATTTCTCTCAGTGCCAGCCCAGGGCCGTTGAATTACGTAAGGTATCATTAAATGTGGTGGAGTTCAGATTGGTATGGCAGGGTTCTTTGTCGTTTCTAGAGACTGATACTTGTCCGCTGTGTCTTCATACATGTTATTATGTTTTTTGTTTTTTTTCTGTCTTGTTTTTCCACCTATCTCAACATTGGCCATTCACACTCTGCTGTTTTCAAGTCACTGATCGTGTAGCCATAATGGTAAGCCAACTTGACAGGTTGTTGTAGCGAAGATATGGGGCCAGCTGATTTACTTGCTACTTAAATGGGTTGATAAACATAATGAATTTCAAGCAGAGTCAGACCTTGGATTCCTGACCTTAGATCAGTTTATGACAGTGCAGAGATCAATATCTAAAGCCTGACTATGGCCTTGTGAACCTAAGTCTCACTCACTTACTGATGTGAATGACATGATAGGTCTCCATCGTTTTACACCCTCTCAAACAATAGGGGATAATATTTAGTCATGACAGCAAGTTCAAAAGATTTCCTCAAATGGAAAATCTGTGCCATAACCAATTTGATTGTTTGGTTGTTTTTTTTTTGTATCTTGTGCACATACAACTGCATGTTAAACCAAACCTGTAGTTTTTATATGTCAGAGTAATTTATTTATTTATTTTCATTTTATAAATCATAATTTAGAGTGCCTTAGTACTTAGTGACCCAGCCTGTCAGGCTGAGGAAACATGGTCAAATGGTTAACTGCATTTCATCCCTCTGGACACTCAGGCACAACTGATAAGTGCACTTTAGCATTGGTGAGCTAACTAAAACCTTTCTTCTGACTGACAAGTGCACTTTAGCATTGGTGAGCTAACTAAAACTTTTCTTCTTTCTTCCTTTCCTCCTCCCTTTTGCCTCCAGACTCGCTAAGTCTCGCACTAACCCCCAGGTCCTGGACATTGGGGTAAACCCTCAGGACTTCAATGCTGAAGAGTGCTTGTCACCCGGCAACTGGGACAAAGCTGATGCCGACACAGCTGACAGACAGGACGCGTTCAGCTTCTGAGACTGTGGATGGTGCTGAGGGGAAATGGAGTGATTTTTTTTTAGGTGGGGTGGGGAGGTGTTGGAGAAGGGATGAAGGAAGACTGTGAACGACTCACCATCGTAGTCCTCTCACTAATGCCATCTGGAGCCATCACGTTAAGCCGACAGGCAGTTTTACCTGGCTGACCTGTGATGGTTATGGTTACTTCTCAGTCCCAGACCAAAGCAATACAAAGTAACTGCTCGTTTCTTATGTTTTTTTTTCCACATTAGTTCTCTATTAAATTTGATTTTAATCCTCATGTTACCTGTTTTTATGTTGTCAAGCAGTTTCCCCTTTTATAATGTCCCTAAACATTTTGTGTATGCTTATATGTATGTATGTACATAGACAAGATATTAATTGTATTATAATTTATGAGAGACTCTGTATATGGTTGTGGAGGATTTGGGAGATGCAGATTGTCTGTGTGGTTCTTTCTATGCAGTGATATACTCTCCTGGAGAGGTCAACACAACCCTGGGCACTGTCGATGGAGGAACTTTGTCAAATGTCAGGGCGTTGAGATTTTTAATATAGTTAAGTGGTGCGTATTTAGGGAGAGGTTTGCTTTTACCATGACTTTTCTGAATTGGGCATGGGTTTTTTGTCCATAGACTCAAGTCAGCCTCACATATTTTGTCAAAAGAGAAACAGATCTTGAGGTTAGTAAGCAATGTGTATGAAGTGACAGGGGTTCAGATTACTTCCAGATTTGCAGCTGATCAGCTCTAATTGGTCGAACCAAAGAAGGTCCCCAACCTCTGGTCGCACCATTTCTCACAGATATTTACAGCCATGCAGTGGCATTACGCAGTGGCCGAAACAGCACGGCCTAAGTTTATATCAAAGACAATCTTATTTTTTCTATTACAAAAAACAAAGATATTTTTGCACTTCCCTTCATCTGTTTCCAAAGCACATTTTCATTTCAGGGAAATAATTCTCATAACCAGTTGCATTTGATTATTTCTATAACGCTACCTTTTACCAAAAAAAAAAAAGTAGGGGAAAAAAAAAAGAATAACATTTAATTTGTGTATGAACCAAATTGACCAAATGGATCAGTTATTTACTATCAGCAAACACAAATAATTTGTGTAAGTACTGTTAATAACTTGAAAACCAAGGATGCAACAAACAAACAAACTGCTTTTTAACAAAATCAGTTTTAAATGTTTATATGTGCTAATTTAATCTCAAGTTGATTATTTTCAAATATTTACTAATATTTTGTACATTTTATGTGCTGTTTAACCCTGACTTATTTGCCATTTAGGAGTAAAGTTTTACACAGTAGTCAAGATCTTGGACTACTTTTGCGATGGAGTTTTATTTGGAGCTTAGATTTGAGTTCCAAGTCTTTGGACATTTTTTGTCACATTTTGACATTGTTTTCAGTATTCATTATTTGAATCATATTATTCATTTTGCTTTAAATAAACTTTGTATTAATGTGTATTCTGTCTGCCTTATTTGTTATTATTTACTTTAATTAAAGTAGCTTTCTGAATTCTTGTACACCCCACATTCTGGCCGTTATTTAGCTATTACACATGGAGTTTAACGCTAGGATTAAACAGTCATGACGTCCATCTGATTGACAGCATCCACAGAAAACAATGACCGGTATATCATAACCATAACTACATAAAGTATTGCACTCAGACGTGTTTTGCCACCTCTGAGTACAAATGTTGAGAATCGATTCGTTTGAACTTAACCACGTTACCGTTGTGTTGAATCCACTTGATGAGTTTGAACCCGTTTACTATACGTCGTGATATAATTACTATTTCTTAGGGTAATATGAATAAATGTACTCATACAACTTGTATATGAGAGCAGAGTTGATCAGAGCAGAACAGGATAAAACAAATTTGAGATTCCAAACATCACCTACGTCGCGATCGTTTCTCTTAACCAATCAGTGTTGGCGTTCGATACAAACAGTTACAAATTGATGCCATAGACTTTGTGCCGTTTATCTGGGCGAATGCACACATGAAAACGTGAGAGGACAGGACAGTCTTTGCAAAGGTAAGATATACGAGTCATTGGCTTGACTCGTTTTCCGTGAGAAATCAGTGCCCCAATAAAGTACTTCCAAGGTTTTTACATTTAAATCTAAATTCAACTGATGTAACTACTCTATTGGGGTAGTTTTTGAATTAATAATACGTAAATCATTCGTCAGCAAGTGACCATAAACTTGTTTGTGAAACATCTTGACTAACCGCTAGCTGATTGTGGGCAGCAAACGTTCGAAGTTTTTGCTAACTGAACGATAAACTTTTGAAACTATGTATATATGATATTTCAACACTTGCATAACTTTGTGGTTTGTTGTGCAATCCTAATTAACGAGAGAAAATTGGGGCAATTTTCATGCGCGGTTCAGTTAATGTTGGGGGGGCGTTTTGGCGGTATAACCACTTAAGGTTAGTCAGGCTTAGCTAACCTTGTGGAAAATGATGACCTTCAGTCAGTATGGGAAGTTTAGGCTTTAGACACAATCAGTTAACATTAGTTATTTACAGATGAGAATGGCTTGGGAGGATTGTTGGTGTCCTCTAACCCGTCTTGAACTTTAGAATGTTGTTGATTTTTGCTGAATATGTTAACATTGGTTAACACATAACAAATGGCGATGAAAGGCGTCGCTCACCTCATTTAAGTCCTATGTCTGTTTTAAAATGGTTACATGTGATATATCCGATCTTATTTGTAATCATACCATGCAAATAATTAATTTTACAACTGAAAAATACAGATGGTTAAGAGCAACACCACAGCAAGTTGCAAGAGGCGACTGGAAGATTCCGGTCTGGATGACACACATGAGACTCCACGTAAAAGGCCTTATAGTCCTGTTAGTTCTGCCTCCCCAGACCTGGCTTGTGTCTTGGACACCTCTGATGCTTTGCAAGAGGTGGAACAAGTTCCCTCAAGTTCCCTCATGCCTGCTGAAGACCTAAGCATGAGGTTTGGACAGAGAAAAGGAATTGGCCTTGCTACTGAAGAAGGTCAGTTTGAACAATTGAACAGTGTTCCGAGTGGGAGTTATGAGAAGTTCAGCTGTACTGTTGCAAACGAGGGTCAGAGCAGCCCGTTGCTTCGTAGCACAAACTTGGATAGCCCCTTGGTTTCACGTAAGGAGACTGTGGACCTAGGTCCTGCTTTCGACTTTGATGTAGATGAAATTTTATGTCTCAGCCCCATTGACTGTGATGTTGGGGAGCGTATCAGTGGGATTGATGACTTCATTGCACATGGTCAGAATTTTTATGGGGAGCCTGACTCTCTCTGTCTCAGGGGTTGTTCTGACAGTATGTGCCTCATGGGTCAAAGTTCAAAGCAATGCCAAAGGTATAGCACAGGTGAGGGTGAGAACGAGAGTGTCAGTGATGAGGGCTATTTTACCAAATCTTTCAAAACGCCAACTGTGGAGAAATCAGAGGTCATGGCACCAAGAACAGAGGTCATGCAGAAGCTGTCTCCGGTTATGTCCACTCCCCTCGCCAAGTCAAGAGAGTCAGTGAGGGTCTTGGTCTCAAACACTGCGCTGAAGGAGAAGACGGAGGAAAAGGAAAAATCCTCTGCAGCTGTGAAGGAGCAGTTGATTGAGACGTCCACTTCCACTAGCCCGTCCAGTTCTGAGGATGGGAAGTTGTTTAACTTGGCAGGGCAGCCAGCAATCCCTCTCTTAGATGACAGAGAAGGTTTGGAGGGCAGGAGTAAGAGTGGGGAGGAGGTTTTAATCGTAGGTGCAGCTGTCCGTGAGTCTTCAGTTTGCAGTACTGCTCCGATCAGAAGTGTCGCTCAGTCAGCCGTTAAGACAGAGGTGGTTGTCTCGGACGAGAAGGAAGAGCCCCAGTCGGTCAACCAACAGGTCATGTCCCCGGAGCGTCTGGTCACCTTCCGGGGAATCGAGGTACCCAATGGCGGCCCTTCTGAAAGCACACTCCCTCTTCGCATCCAGGTTTGAATTTGAATATGAATATTGCTCCTGTACCATTCCTACATGCTTTGAATTCATAGCCTTTTTGCTTCTGCAGTCTGTCCACTTGTGTCAGTTACTGCTGGTAAAGTAGTTTGAAGCTCCTATGATGTCACTGATATTGAGATGTTTATGAGAATATGTGGCTGTGGTACCATGTTGTATCTTCTGTATTTTCAGTGTTGTTGATGTTATTAGTATAGTAACAACACTGTCTCTTTTGGTTTTGATAAGCTTTCAGTTCTCTGTCCCTCCCTATTAATGCTCTGTGCTGTCTTCTGTATCTGCTATTTATTGGATTGGAAGAATAGAGGGAAAATCCTTTACTTAAGAAAGATTTTCTGAGCCCTGCCATTAATATTCGTTTGAAAACTTGCTGCTGCTAAACACACTGTGTGTGGGTCAGGTGAAATCAAAAGTGGTACTTCCAAGAGCACAGAGTAAGAGCAGTGGAGCAGATATCACCCAGAGTGAACAGAGGGCGAAGGCAGCGGTCCACAGGCCCGTACACAGGTATCGACATGTTTATGTACTTCTTTAAACTGAGTGAGTGTGTGATGAATCATTAGTCCTTTGATGAATTAGCTTTGGGTATACAGTAATGTTGTGAAAGTTATATGAGGTGTTCCCATGTAGATTTTCCCATCTTAAACTTGTTTCAGCCTTTAAGTGTTAATTTCTTAGCCTTTTTGTGGTACTCTGAAAAATGGTTTCACTTGACAAGCTCTTTTGTCAGTTAAAAAAAAAAAAAGTGGTAGCCTATGTGTTAGTCAGTTGAAGGACATGCTCTGTCATTTGTGGTCTTTGGGGTTTTTTTTGCACTTTTTTTTTTTGCACTTTTTTCCTGAACATGCCATTGTTCACAAACCTTAAACATGGATTGCATGTTTTTATCTGTTGTTTAAAGGTGGCAGATTGGACTGAAATGTGATAGGCATCAAAACACAGGGATAAAACTGTCATTAGATGAGGGAGTTGTATGTTTTCTCATGTGTATGATGAATGCTCAAGTGTTGAACCTTAGAATGACTGTCCCTTTTACAACTGTGCCACCTGTCCTTGTCGTGGATCATTTCCTGATGTGCTTGTAAGCGTATGCATGGATCTATATCTGTCTGGTAGAGAGGAAGGGTATGTATGTAAACTGTGTATGAGTAATCAGCACAGGCCCAAGCCTGCCATTACATTACGCATTAGTGTCTAGTTTCAAATGAACTAGGCCTAAAGTATAGTAAGCTACTCAGCATACACAGGGTGATGTAACTAGGGACATGTGAGGTTTGGAGTTTCATTCCAAATGCTTTTCTCACCTCCTCTCAGAAATTGAGCCAGCATTTACTTTTTCTAACTACGGAACCCTTGAACAACTGAATGTAATTTTTAGTGGTCTGGGCGGTGACTACTCTTTGTGGCTCTGTTGTGGCTCTGAGGGGTCTCTTCTCTGTGCTCCAGGCCTGTGGTGTTTGAGAGGGAGAAGGACTGGGAGCGTGGGAAGAGGATCTACATTGATTCAGTGACCAGTCACATGAGAGAAAACACCGAGACAGGAGCGGGTACAAACTCTCCTCATCTAGGCCTACCCATTACGCATTGGTGTAACTGGGGAAACACCCAGAAACGGATTTAAAAAGCGTCTTTTAAAAAAAAAAAACGCGTTGAAGGGGCACTAGTTCTTACTCTGTGACTTTCGCAGCGTTTGGTACGAGCTAGTATTTAAATGTTGGAGTTCTGATTAAACATCCTTGTACACATGCTAAATGGCTGGGAATACCAGAATTAAAGATGATGTAGTTGTTTTTTTTTGTTTTTTTTATGTAGCTGATGTGCTTATCCAGATGTGTTTATCGTATCAAAAATCAGTTGGTAACAATACGAGCCTTGAGATGAAAGTTTGGCGTGGTGCTTAAATGTATGCAGGCAATTTTTGATTCAGTTGTTCGGTCTGGCTGCAAACATGGACCGTGATGAAGCAAACACGATAAACATCATTACCTGTCCGCCCCTTTACTGTAGACTGTTAACTCTTTCGGCCCACTCTGATGTGTTTGAATGGTTCACAGGAGCGATGACTGAGTTATTTCATCTAATGAACACTGTGGCGAAAGGAGAATGTGGAGAAGATGGTAGACCATGGCAACATCCCTCTGATCTCACCCGCAGGTAAACGTGCTTCTCAGATCTCTTCATGACTAGGAACTGTTTAATCTGTAATCAACGTAATCTGTGCATTTTACATTGGGGGGGGGGAGAAAAAATTCAAGAAGTAAAACTGTTTGTAAAAGTCGGATGAGGGCCAGGGTACATAGTGGTTCAGAAAACATGATTTTCCTTCACTTGGTCGATTGTAACCCAAAAGATAATCACTATCGCATTGTGTGTATACTTTAAGGTCAGCAGCATACGTAAACCTGAATGTCTGAATATGTTTTTTTTTCTTCTTTTGAGAAACTACTGTGCACGCAGGGGCAAACGCTTGCTCTCTCTGGATGAGTGGCAGAGACAGAACCACCACAGTCATCGACGGTTTTCCCAAGTACCTGACGTGTTTGAACGCAACCCACTTCCATAAAGCCAGACTTTTTCGCTTGTTTGTCTGGATTACACACATGACACAATTTACCAGTTCAAACTTCAAATGTGTCCATTGCACTTACTCTAATTACTGACGACGTAACCAAAAATCGTCCACAAGCACTGCTTTACTTTAACGCTTTGCACTTTTTGTTTGAATATTTGTACTGAAATTGTGTTGTGTGCCGGGTTTTTTTGTGTATTGTACAATGCCAATCAAGTTTTTGGATGTTGTTTGTGCTTGTGTAACTCAGGGATTGTTTTGAAATTTTTACTGTTTGTGGTTTTATAAACCTATATATGTACAGTTGTGATACTTTAACTGTGATTCTCTTAACTCTTTGGTGTCTGTTTTACCTTCCTTTCTCTCACCTCCTTTCCAATAACCTGTTGAAAGAGGACAACGAGATTAAACTGGTTGAAAAAACAATGCGTCTGTAGCCAAAATCACTCGTGGCTATAAGAAAACAAACCGGAATTGTGCGCTGAACACATCTTTTGTTTGTGCCTGGGAATCTGTTGGCCTCTGTTTTCCTCCATCCACCTCCGTCAAACCAGCAGAGACCTTCAAGTTATTGTTATTAATATTATTATTATTATTATTATAATTACTGTATTTGTAATTGCAGGAGTTCAGTCTCCAAAGAGAGTCATTGTGTGTAATTGCTGCTTTTCAGAGCAGTCACCAGTTGCGAGACAGCGTTGCTTTTTGGCACTTTTTAAAATCTCATGCTTTATTTGGAGGAATATTAAAAGTTTTCTATATAACTATCCAAAATTGCCATTGCTGTAATCCACATGGGGTCAACAGGCTGAGATTAGACTAACCTTGGACTATTAGAAGGAGTTCTTTTGTACTTTGGAAACAAGTGCTAGGATGACAGGACATATGTATAATTTGCATGTTTTTAATATACACAAACATTCAAAGGTACACACTTTTATATGTAGACCAGCAGATACATGAATATATGTAAAAGAGATCTGGCATGGGTTACACAAATGTCTGGAAGTCTTGTCTTCCATTTGAAATTCCATCACTGGGTGTGGTGTTGGTGGTGATGGAAAACTCTCTATCTTTGGTTCTATTCTAGAATCAATTTCGCATGTGATAACCATGGACTTGGGGACGTTTTGAACAATGACTTATCTGAGTCTTCACTGCTTGGTAACCTACAGTGTAGTTTAGTATCCATACACCCTCGCACCCTTTGTTCTAGCTGAAAAGACAGAATTTATGTGTTTAATTAATGTCCATATTCTCAAAATTGCACCATTTATGAATAATTCTCACTAGAGAGATTCTTTCTTTTCTTTTTCTTTTCTTTCTTTTTTTTTTTTTAACCTGTAATTCTTCATTAGCGCAGAGTTCATTGTGGCTCAGATCCAGCTTTTTCAGGTTTGAGGGATTTGAAGTCGGAGCAGAAGCCAGAGCAGCAGCGCCCCCAGCTGTTATACTGCATTTACTGACCCTGGAGCGAGAGAGAGAGAGAGAGCGAGAGAGGGGGAAGGGGCTGGAGTAACAACACAGCAAAGAAGACCATTCAGATCCCTGGGACTCAGTCTTAAGTGTGTGTGTGTGTGTATGAGAGAAGGATAGAACAGTCAATAAACCTCAATCCAAAAAAGAGTCATGAAAAGGTATCATGTTATTTGCAACTACTAACCACACAAACACACACACACACACACACACACATATTATGTGGTGCTCAGAGAGATTGCCTATAATCGGCCATCTGCAGTTTACAGAGTGGATTCTCCAGTCAGCTAGCAGATTCACCCCTGAATCCTACAGGTTATTGTCACTTAAGTTCAACTGCTTCAGACCGGAGGAGTCTGAGAAACTGCATCCTCTCAGCCTGGTAGGAAAAAAAATGACATTTAAATACGTAGTCCAGATCTCCTTTCTGGGTCCTTTCTGTGGAGTTTGCATGTTCTCCCCTTGTCTGCGTGGGTTTCCTCCAGGAGCTCCAGTTTCCTCCCACAGTCCAAAGACATGCAGGTTAGGCAAATTGGACACACTAAATTGCCCCTAGGTATGAATGTGTGTGTGAGTGTGTTTGTCTGTGTGTCTGCCCTGCGATGGACTGGCGACCTGTCCAGGGTGTTTCCCTGTCTTTCGCCCTATGAGCACTGGGATAGGCTCCAGCACCCCCCGCGACCCTAATTGGGATGAGTGTCTTAGAAAATGAGTGAGTGAGTGAGATTAAGAGATAACATTTACAAGATGGCAAAGTGGAATCTGTGAGCTAATTTTAACCTAATCCTGCTAACAAGTTATCAGTTGTCGATCTATCAAATGTTTTTGAGAGGGCTTTTGAGATTTACGTTTACGTTTATTCAATCAGCAGATGCTTTTATCCAAAGTGAATTCACAGGCAAGAGATCAGATTGTGCAGTAAGTAGAAGTACTTATAAACATCTTTTAGATATCTTTCTGGACCACATTTTTATAGTTCCAATAATTGACTATAAGAGCAAATTTTAACTTCAAACATCTTGATAACTGTTAAAGGAAAATGAAACACACTCACTCTTGTATAAGAAATGTTAAGGTCATCTTTCAGCAACTCTTCATGTTAAGCGCCACAGCTTACAACTCAAGAACACTCAATTTAGTACTGCTGCTTAACACCTCAGATCTGTAGGTAGGGCAGGGAGATGCTTCATTCCTGGGTCTCCTGGTTTATTTTTATTAAGATGTCGCTGGCTCATATATGAGGGGTTTGATACCAAAGCTGAAGCCAGAGCAATAGAACCATCTAATGTTACACTGCAATCTTACAGCCTGAAGTGGGGCTGGGGGGGGGGGGGGGGGGGGGGGGGATAGCTCTTGAATAGCTATTGAATAGCTCTGAAAATAGCTCTTTATTCAACTTTGAAATGTGACTCAATGCTGGAAGAAACGTTGGATATCAACACCTCAATTTACAGGTATTTGTATTTGTTGATGTGTAGATGTGCAATACCAAACACACAAAATCATTCAGTGAAAAATTCAAAGGGAAAAGACCACAGCAAACAAAACAGTAGCTCACCAAGTTTGTACATTCACACACGTTCACGCACGCAAGTAACCTGTAAGATGTGTCTGTGAAAGATCCTGTATCAGTATCTCCAATTTACAGTGAAGATTCTCCAGTTCAGAGGAGAGCAGGCTTACTCATGATTCCTGCATATTACTGTAGCTCAGGAGAAATTTGAACTTAGAGCTAAGGCTGGTGCCCTACATGTCTACCCTGAGCTTCACTCCTGAGTGCGGCAGATTATTGCTTACCGTTATTACTCTCGCACTATAAATAACCTAAATATGAGCAAACATGTCAGGAGAGTACCAAGCAATACTGTCAAAACAACTGCATTGTTTGGTACTCTCTTTAAAGGGTGACAACATGAGCATGCAAATATGTAAAAGCCCACACAAACAGGCACCAACTTACAACAAGTATTTTACAACACTACACTAGGCGCTTTCGCACCGGAGGAACTTTTCATAGTTCTTAGAACTGTTGGAGAAAGTACCCCCTTTTTGGCGTGTTCGCACCGCAGGAACTTAGAACGATTTTAGTTCTAAGAACGCCGTTTTGAGGGGCTTTTTTAGCCCCTACTCCAGGGTAGGTACTTTTGCAGCACAATAGGAACCTTGTGACGTAGGTGTACAGCCATTGGTCCAGACGCAGGTATACGATGATTGCAACCGCCATTTTTAAAGATCCGTGCAAAATACAAAGTCTTAGAACGTATTTCATTTAGCTTTTGATATTCATGTCTCAAAATGTCTGGAATTGTAGGAGGGGGCACATAGTTTTTATGTTTTATTTTACCGGTATTTATATCCCCCAGCATTGACCATTTTGCAACGTCCAATGTATATTTGTACATTGAAGAGGTAGCGTACACTCCGCTTCGGTAGGTGCTTGTGTGTCCGCTTGTGTGGCTGTTATCCGCATTTTAACCTAAAATAAGAATGTGTTTATCCAGCTTACGATTTGAGGGCTGCGGCGGGGAAAAAAAAACACGATGCCGCGAGCAAGGGTCAGGCACAAGCGCTATGCTAGCACCCGAAAAGTACTATGCCCATTAAGTCATTCACTGCTACTGCGGTGGTAAATGCATAAATGCATTGGGAAATTATTTTCTCCATTGGACTGGGTCTATCGCCATACAGTTTTATTTTCGTTAATGAGAAGGCAGTTATAGGTTATCTAATGTGCAATCAATATTTCTGTCATTCAAATTCAATAAAACTCATTGCGTATACTGTAGTCTAGTTTGTCGATTTCTTTTGCCGCAGTAATGGTTCTTTTTTTCCTTTTGTAGGTATTTAAAAGGTCTTAAAAGTCATTAAATTTGTACTTCAAAATGTGCAGCTATCCTGGTTAGTCATAAACAACAGCTCTTAGCTGCTATACCGTCGGCCGGCTTACGTCACTTCAGCGTTCCTACTGGCGGTGCGAAAGCAAACAGAAAAAAGTCCTAGAACGAATGTAGTTCTAGGGGAAGCTCCACAGGGGGTAGTTCCTATCGAATTAGACCCTAGAACTGTTCGGTGCGAAAGCGCCTACTGTCCTGCAAGCAGTTTCAACTGCAGAGAGCAAAGTGATTCAAAGTGTTCTTTTAATACTGGAGCCAGTGGTGTGCAGCTGACATCAGAGAGATTACATCTACCTAGATGTAATCTTAGACTTCAGTGTGAGGCCCAAAAGAAAATGCAGGAGAAGATCCAAGTGCCCATTTCCAGTTTGTAAACTCTTGTCCACTGCATTCTTGGGCAGGTCTGACACAGATGCTCTGATGAACAGTCTGGGAAGTTCAGTCGTTTGCCATAGCTCTGCATTAACACTACCCACTTATCTTACACTTCTCTTGGCAAAGCATAGATTCCTCTCCAAGATCTGGGAGCAGACTTCATGATTAACTGATATATTTCTTTGACATCAATATGACAATGTCCCAAGTCTTCCTCATAGAAGATGAGATACCCTTTGTTTATCTGATTTAATCCAAGATTCCCACCTTTACAAATCATCATATTTGTCAATATATGTGCCCCACCCCCTCAACATTGTTTGCCTCTTTTCCCAATGAACTCTCCCCTCTGGAGGTCAATGAAACCGTGTACCTCTGTCACTTGAATAAATTAAGGAAGGATGTGATTGGGAGCTGCTCGCCGAGAGCTTACCCAGAGTACAGCAGGTGGCAGCAGATTCCTGTGGATGAGATTTGTGAGCAAAGCCACCCAGACATTTGTTCTTCTGCATCACAAATGATCTGATTGTTTTTGAAGATCAGAGGAAGTCAACATTCATCTAGGCCATCCAAAAAATAACATTGCTGTATAGTTCTACACATCAAGTTCCCCTGTTTCTGTGGGAAAAAAAAAGCTACGAGGAAGATTCACAACACGACATTTATTCTCTCTCATAGAATCTAGCTCCCAAAAAGAAGGTGGAAATATCAAACGGGGATATATTTTGTATCTTTTCGGGTTTGGGTTCAAAGATGTCATTACATCGTATTGGTGCCTCTTTTTGTTGTCTCTTGGATGCTCTCTTAATTTGTCTCCCCTCATATTCATTGTGAATCTCTTCATCTCCATCCTTTGTGTTGTAGAGCTCTGAGTAGATCTCATTTAGGAGCGCCGGACTGCTTTGCTTTCTGGTTCACTCAGAAATGAATTGAAACTTGATCATCTGCAGGATCTGAGATTTTGTTTGTCTGATCAATAAAGAAAAAAAACATGCTGAAATTAATAGAACATGCAGGTCATTTTTGTTGTGGGTTCATCTAATGTGATCCCATTGTATTACCTGTAACATAGAAATTTACAAAAACTCACAGGAAATATGAGATACCAAATTTAGGAAGAACAGCGAAAAAAAATTATATTTCTAACCCAATAATTTTTAATCCTTTCACTGATAAATTGCTGGAATAACTTCAAATGCTCTACCAATGAATGGAAAAACATAATCATAAAGTATCTGCAACTCCTCAGGAGCACACCTGAGTATATCTGGGTTTTCTAATTACAGCGGTCTGGGTTCATGTGAATGGGAGGAGAAGTGGAGACTGCTGTGAGCTGTGCCTGATTTATCTGCTCCTTTTTTTTTGTCTCTCCATTTCGTGCATCAAATGCTGTTCAAGCTATTTTAAACGCGTCGCAGAACAGGTTAGTTTTGACAGTGGATCAATAGTTAATGTCTACACGCTGAGAGGAGGAAAGTTGGAATATTTAAAGTTCCGTATTTCAGACAGCAAAAATGTAAGAGATTTACAGAGGTTAAGTTAAATTATGTACACCGTAAAAACCAAGTAGAATAGAGTAGAATAGAAGCTTGCTAAATGAACCAGGTTATACATTCTGTATATGTACTTAAATGTGACGTTGAACCATTGAATAATGACAAAAAGTTAGAATCAGTCACATTAAGTAACACAAACTCAAATACAGATTACTATAGGGAGTATTCAATGAGATTGTGTATGACTGATTCTTTAGCAAATGTTAGGTAAACACAGTTTAGCTGAATTAATTGCTGGTTTTTCCTAGATCCCATTTTAGCTTGCTCCTTTCTCCATCACCGTGATGGGAATCTGTTCAGATGCACTTTGCACCATCTTTGTGACATAATGCACATAATCAGCCAACACAATCACGACATATCTAACATCTGGGCAATAACAAAGGAGAATATTATTCATCTCCAGTGACCCATTACACTGATTCACAGATTTTCATATTTATTATTTCAGTAGCACCTGCTTCATCCCCAGAGCCGTCATTAGTCAGAGTGTTACCTTCTCTTCAAGGTATTTCAACAAAATTTCGTTGCGTTCCTTTAATTAACGCAAATATTGAAATGGTTTATGGATAAAAAGAGTTTAAGTGCATTTTTGTTCTATGGCACAGCCTACCAACCAGTGATTATGGTGACCATCCAAAACCGTTTCCAGTGTTACAGGAAAGTTGGGGGAACGTTCTTTGAGCCATGATACACACCTGAGTTTGGGTAGTTTCTCCCACTCTTCCTTGCAGCGTCTCTCAACCTCAAGTGAAGAAACACAACAGCACCCTCTGCTTGTTGAAAAAAGATTTGCTGCTATGTACTTGCAGCTTACACACCAGTGGCCAGTTTCTTACATACTCCCACCTAGCTGCATTTCAGAGAAGCATGTCAACATGAATACTTTTTGGCATTGATTCTACTTAGTGCCTTACGTAAAAGAACCCTGAACTTAACAGTAAGGTTTGTCAAAAAACAAAGTCAGTGAGTGTGCCCCAGTGGCCTAATGGATAAGGCACTGGCCTCCTAAGCCAGGGATTGTGGGTTCGAGTCCCATCTGGGGTGAAAATTTTGAGGCAGGCCTAATGGTTAGAGGAGTGGGCTTGCAACCGGAGGATTGCCGGCTCAATCCCCGGCACTGGCAGGGTGAACAGCGCTTTCCCTTCCCACATCATACAAAGCTGAATTGCCCATGGGCACTTAACCTCCTCAGTGCAGGCGTGCTGCCCCCTGCTCCTGGTGTGTGTGTGTGTGCATGCTCACTACCGGTGTATAGAATGAGTGAAATTCACTGCTCACAGTATGTGTGTGCAATCACAGAGATTTTAAATGGATAGTGTGTTTAGGGATGTAATATCCTCTGCTGGAACTGGCTGGAACTGGCTGGAACGGGACATTAAGGGAGCAAGCCTGCTCCATGTGCAGCCGATGAAAACTCAAGCTCAACGTAAAGTCAAAGCTGAATAGCACTGGCTTGTGTTCTGTATAGGACACGAGCTTTGTTGGGGTTTTGGGGAAACTCTTTGGCTGAGGTTGTCTGTGGGCTTATAAAAGTTCTTAGTGTGTGTGTGTGTGTGTGTATGTGTGTGTGTGTTGCCAAACCATTTTTTCCCCTCTCTTTAAATGGCAGAATGCGAATTAGTAATTTTGCCACGGCTGAAGAAAGAATGAATCAGAGAATTCTCTGAGAGACTATCAGGCCATCTGTCTGTCAGCTGAAGACAAAACTCCTGTTAGTCATTCAGCAAAACACTGAAACCAAACTTGCAAATATACAAGAGAACAAATGAAAAGGAAGAAAGTCACTGGGAATAGCTCTGTCAATGTCAATGACCTAAACTCATGAAAATATTGTGTCAGGACTTCAAATAAACAATATTCAAGAAGACACTCAAAGGCTAATGAGTCAAAGAAATTTTACCATTCACTGGAAGTGTTTGGTTGCGGGTGTTGAAACCAGTTACTCAATCTAAAGGAGGCACTGTGACGCTTCCGCACGTATACATTGCTGAGTGACTGCCCTCTGGCTCTATGTATTTTATTACAGGAACCCACAAATGTGTCTGATCAGTTTCACAGGTGAAAATGTCCAATAATTTAGAAGACAGGAAAGAGGATGGAATAGTTTTCACTGAACGTGGATAGTGCTTGAGGAGAAAGCTGACCAGCTGAGTAGGCAGCATTCTGAATATGTTGAAGTGATTGACTGTTATATGCAGAAGACAAAAAGTGACTTGTATTAAACAACGAATCAGACAGCTTGTAATGTTTGGCTCAGGAGCGCTGATTTCATACTCGCACTGCCTTGCTCCTGGTTTGTTCCCCTGGAAGGATATGCCTCGGAACTTTGTACAATATCAAAAAGGCTTCCATTGATTTCGCTACAATTCCAGGAAGGTCAAAAAACACAAAAGTAGAACTGTGTGTTTCATCATCCATACTGCCTGCCTTTTTAACACAATAAAAATTCAGAGCGGGCATTGAATGAGCAGCAGTTATTCTGAAGAGGAGGGACAAGGACCAGTGCCGTCAAAAGAGAAGAGGCAGGTAAAAGGAAGGAGGGGGAGATTAAGTACAGCCATTTGACAGGCTAATGAAAGTGTGAAATGAGAGGAATGACTGCTATAAATTTTGGCCTACCTTAAATTTGCCTCCCCAGGTCTTTTACACTTGCTATAGGGGGCAGGGGGATTACCAAGAACTATTACAAGGATATTGTAACTGAAGTGAGAAATCCATGGGAAATTATTTGAAAGACAGGAAGACAACATTACTGTGACAGCTTGGAATCAAACACTAATAACACTTCATTTGCTGAAAATCAAATGAATCAAGAGTCCAGCACAATGTAAAATAAATTTGGTTTTATTTGTCATATTCAGTCAATCAGGATGATGTACACTGATCTCATTATTGAGCATGTGACATTAATGTTGCACAAAACCATGCTAGCCCTCATTAAACAATGGCAGCTGTACAGTTTAGCTTTTACTGAAAATATGATGACATAGATTAAAACATTCTTATATCTCTTATACATGCTTTTCTTTTCATTTAATTCCTTTTATTTCTATGAAATTCCCTTGCATTAACTTTTTAAGCTGATCACATCCATCATTATCTTTCCACTAGACACGAAACCCAAAAAGTTTCTGAAAATTTAATTTCAAGTGGTAATACTGAATGATGCAGAAGGTTGTAGACCAGGTTCCTTATTGAGGTATACTTAAACTTATTACTTCATTTCACAGTTTTTAAATGCAAATAATTTTCCCAGGTGTACAGTACAGGCTGGTGTAAAATGGACACCATATCAGAAATGCCAATGATTGACTGTTTTATCTCACACTGATACAGGGATATACTCCTCAAACCAGTAAGAACATATCAACTGCAGACATAACCAACACACAGCTACAGTGAATATGTCATGATACTGGCATGCTTTTAATAAGCGCCCTCTGTCTAAATAAAGACCCACACAATTTTCAAACAGTTTCTTGAAATGCATCAAGCCCCAAAACAAAACTGTGAAATAAAAACCTAACTTTGTAAGATAAAATATTTACAAAATAGCCTTTTGAATGCATCAATGCTTATGTAAATATGAGTGACATCCTACTTTTTGCCTGTTCACCTAAAGACTGACAAATTGTGTATACTGTATGGTCTTAAAAGCACAACTAATTCTGAATTGCACATGACAACATGTGCAATTAAAAATCTTAACATTTTCTAAGTTGAAAACCACAATAGAATGAGAAAATACTTTTACAAAAATAAATGATCACTTCACATCATTTCAGATCAGTCAATTTGTCACTGATATTTCATTATGGAAAAAACTGTCAGCCCTCCAAATTTAACAACCTTATAACAATGTTGGACTTATGTAAGCTTAACTTTGTGCAAGCAAAAAAATAATTGAAACCTCCTTTCATCTTGAACTTTAATCTACAGGAAGAACAAATGCATGAGAGTGTCCTTGAGAGATTTAGTGACTGAGATAAGACTGCAGAGATGGCGATGGTTCAAAAAATTCATCCAGGGGAGCGATCATCACTATCCATTAGTGAGTGGAAGGAATGCCTATCGATTGGAAGGAGCGAGAGAGTTGAAGAGCAGTCACTACAACCTTCAGCTCAGCACTGTTAATCAGCCAGGGTAATGCAGCAGAACAGCATTTGCAAATCTCACTGACAAGACTTTACACATCATCAGAATCAATCAAATGGGTTTCTCTCTCTCTCTCTCTCTCTTTATTTCTCTTTTACTCTCTCTGTCTCTTTTAGCTGCTCTTAGTAACTTGTAAAGTAAACTTGTTTATAGAAAAGGTTCTCCATGTTTTAATTATTGTTAGCATTGTGTTTTTACCTTAAAGCAACTTTTAATTAGAATTTAATGGGTTTCACTGCCTGTGATTACACAGGGTGGATTCTCAAAAAAACCTTAGCCTCCAGTGCTGCAGATATAGTGTGTAAGAGGTTTCTATTTGGACTTATATTCTCTCATTAAAATCTCATCCTTACATTATCCCACTCAAAGCCTTATTTTTTTCCTATTGAGTCCTGCCATTAGGATGCTAATGCTGACATTTTAAAACCCAATCACTTCAGCTACCACAATGTGTCAAATCCCAATTGACAGATTTGTTTTTAGGTAATAACATATAATGGTAAAAAAAGAAAGAAAGGAAAAGAAAAGAAAATGCTAAACCCTTTTAATCAATTATATTGGTTTCCATGTAATATATAAGATGTGAGGTTGCTTAAGACTTAATGAAAAAAAAAAGGTTGCTTTTGTAAAATCTATAAATTCATCACATGTAAGCACTATAGACAGGGTATTACTACATCTATAATTACAGTGTTTGTGAAGCTGTGACACACTTAAGCAGATTATTGATCATGTTCCTCTTTCTAACAGCGAAAAGCATTTGAGGAGAAACAGCAGTATAAAGATACGACCAAAGGTTTTTTGTAATGAATAACAGAAATGTTCACATCCTTTATCAAGGGACAAAAATATACAAACAATGCAAGCAATGAAGAACAGTAATGTAAAAATTGTGCAATGAATGTACAATAATAAACACATAATATGCAAAATGAATATATTGGAAAAGTTGATCCAATATTTACAAAGACTGAAAACACAGAGCACTGAATTTAAATATCTAAAGTATTGCATCCCATTTAACACTGGATTAGAGAAATCTTGTGAATATAAAAAATTCAAAGGTAAGAATGCTGACCAACAAACTCCTAAATAACATGCATGCCTCCTCTGAAATGATATTATCCATGACACATAGAATGTTAGTGGTGTTTTCTGGTGCAATAAAATCAATGGTCCCCAGTATTCATTTGCATATACTGAAATGAATTACTCCACTGTTTTTCTATTTAAGTGTCTCCTGGTGTTTAGTCATTCTTCAACAACAGCCATGAGAACACAGCATTAAATCATGATAAAACATGTACATATATTGGATATGCAGACACATTTAAAGAAATTCAGACCTATTTAACAATACAGACATATTTCAAGAAACACGGTTGTAGCGATTCAATACCTACATCCTCAATTTTCTCTCACTGAAGCTAAACTGGAGCAACATAAATAATGTCTTGACAAGGATCACTGAAAAGATAAATATCTCAGTGCCATTTAATAAGTTAATTGTCAGGGTAAGAATACAAATCTGTAATGTGGACATAGAAAAATGTCCAGTTCATTCGATAGAAAAATTTTTCCTTCTGCGACAGCACAGGAAACATTTAGTGTATTTTATATAAGCCTAGCTCTCCAAACTCTCCACATTTTTTCTGCAGGATTTAAAGAAACCTTTATCCCAACACATAAACCCAATACTATGTAAAATGATCATTCATTTTAAAATGACTTGTTCACTGAATATTGATAGACCAGGAAGAGGTCCTAAAAGAGTACTTCAGTTTTCTGCTGTTAATAATGTTATTATTTTTCAAAGGAAAGCCCTTCTGTATAGTGTAAATGGCTGTGGGCAACATGTGAAATTTGAAACAGAGGACTGCATTAGAGGAATAAATGCAGAGGATAAATGCATTCAAAAAAACTGCCTAATTTATCAGACAAATTGCTCAGGTTTCAGATACTGAATCCTGGTATATACACTGAGATGAAATTGTGGCGCTGTATGAAAGTTTTTGATTGGTAAAGTACTCTTATAAGCCCCTACTGCTGGTTGTCTATCTTAAGCCCCAAGATTTGAAGTGCAGTGGATGGAGAGACACTGAGTTACACAAGGGACCTCCTCACTGTGTTATTGCTGATGTGAATCCTTTTTCAGCCCTTTCTCAGAGATGAGGTCAGTCTCCCCCAGAGGCAATTCTTGCATCCATAAGAGATGGGTCAGGATGTCCTTTAGTCAAATCTTCCTTCTACCACAATATACTCTGTGGTATATTGGGAGGCTTTGTCTTACAGGTGGATCCTCCATTGCTGAAAAGAAATAAATTCCGCAAGTCTACTGAACAGTCTCAATGCATTAAAAGTTCTTTTATCCTTAACTGGAAAGTAAGAACTTTCCAAAACTGACAGCCAGTCATTCTTGGAAATACCAGTCATAATGTCAATAGGCGAACTCGTTTTCTTTACGATAAAACATGTCATCAAGACAATAAGAAATTACTCCATCCCACCGAATAAACACAATTCTGCAAAGGGGGGCATAAAAAAGATAAATTTATGGCTTTAGAGTGACATATAAATTTATGGCTAAAACATGGCACTGTTCAAGTCCTTAAGAAAACAAATGACTGGACAACCACAGGACAATACAAGAAAACCCACAACTTACAAATGTGGATATACCGTGCCTAAAGTTTACGCATATGTGTGTGTAACAGGCCAAAAAAACAAAACAAAAAATAGGTTGGTGGAACACGAGGAGTGAGACTTCGCTCCGTCCTTTGATCTCGCTCTGTCGCTGCTCGCACAGACTGATGTCAAACACGCCGCAATTAGCCGCCTCTCCTCAGGACAAAATGCTGGTCTCCGTGGGGGGAGAAGAAGGGGTCTGAATGACAAACATCCTCCTCAAAGCTTTAGGTGTGCGTAGGAACTGTGACTTGGATCAGCTACGTAAGCAAGCCCCAGGACTGCTATAGCAGAAAATCAAACATTCTCGTTTCAAAGTGAGAAAAATTGTTTTGCGGCGATTTAAAAGGTAGGACGACCACTGAGAATGGTGGTCCAGTTGGAATAAAATCTACATGAATCAAGTCTTTTGTTCTCAAAAGACGCACAAAGAGTTTTCAGGTTCCGAACATTCCAGACAGAATGCATAGAACACCAAAACTGAGGAATAAAGAAACACGAATGTGCAAGTGGAAGAAGACCTCCGGTGACAAAGGATAAACCTGAAGAAAAGGTGTGAGCAGATACAGTGGAAAATGAGATTAAGAAATGAAGTAGAAAATTTGTGATAGGCAAGAAGGTTGGAGAGAAAGAGTCTAAAAGGGACGGAAAAGTAAGAGATTAAAAAAATGAGCGTCTATCTGGGTGTTGTTGTGTCTCCTTGTAGAGCCTGGCTGGGTCTTTGTTGATAAGGAGTTGAGAGGAAGGATCTTTCTGCCCTGGTTATCTGTGGCTCCTCTGTGAATTGTGATCTGGTTCTTCATAGCTCTCTGGATCAGCTAATCGCCTGATCCTCTGTCATTTCTAAGCCTGGTCTTATCTGCATACCCTAAGAGCAGTCGGGGCTATGGAAGTCCTCCTGTCCTATCGTGTTGTCTCCACCCTTGCCTTTCAGTGTCTCCAGTCCTGAAGAGGTCTTTTGGCCCAGTTTCGACCCAGAACCTGCTCTGACAGGTTAAACACAGGCAGCTTGCAGAATTCTAGGCTCATCCTTAAAGGACTGCTTGGTTTTTTTTTTCTTGTCACCTGTTTCAAAGCTTAGTCCATTGGCACGGTGATGTGTCCTGCATCACACCTCGATAATGTTCACAGACGGCTTCCGGTTGTTGTTGTTCTTTGGGAACTATAAAATCCAGAAAGAAAAACACAAGTCACAAATGAGTCGGGTTTGTGCAGTGGAAGCCAACCTCAGTAGCTCCGTTATGTGATGGATTTGAAATGTTTTTGAATACACATCCTGTACTTGGATGGGGCAGGTGTGCTAGTATGATAAAGATAGGCAGAGAGACATGTCTCGGATTCTCCAGAGTACTTCTCATCCAAACTCCTGCTCTGATTTTTTTTCCTTTAAACATAGCTTTTGGTGAATATCATTTAGAATTCATGTAACCATGAAAAGATGTATATATGACATGACCTTGCTGATGTTTTGATGTAGTGAGCTAAAGCTAGCAGTGGGTGTGGTAGTGTGATGGCGTTAGGTTGCCAGGACAATTCACCTGCCCAATCTCTTCTGGGGTCTTGAAGGGAGGAGGAGATTTGGTTATACCTTGCTACGCAGCAGCCCCCCAGTGGGATGCTCAGGTGTACTGCACTCTGAGGAGTTCTTGGCTTTGTCTTTGTTGTTGTTTGGTTCATTGTCTTTAATGATGTCATACTGACGACAAAAGAGAGCAATCACACCTGGGAGAAAGAGGACACACAGACACACACACACACACACACACACAAACGTGTAAAAAACACATACATTGCAAAACGAAAAAATGACTCTTTTCACTTCTTACCCACTTGTGTTAAACCATTATGAGCAAACATAATTTTGTTGATTTTTTTTACCAGAAATTTCTCTTGTAAAGTTCTCAAAAGATTGTAAAGTCACACAAAAGGTTTTTGTGAATAAACTGAATCAAACGAAAATTGGTTTTCAAAAGGAGCTAGCAGAAATAGCATTGACTATGTCAATTATGTCAACTAGTTTAACAAACCAAAACTTGACAAGACAAAAAGGCTGAATCCGATCTAAAATGTTGTTCTTAGTGGTTACTCAGAACATGATCTATACAATCTTGGCACCGGTCATTACCTGCCCACATTATTAACACCACGACAATAATGATGAGCTCCCCTGCCCTCAGTTGAGTGGTCTGTCCCACTTCCTCCATGGTCACTTCGTCTGAGGACAGAGAATAACAGAGTAGATTCACTTTAACACTGAACAACAAAAACAAACAAAAAAGAACATTGCTGCATGAAACTCTGGTCTCATAATGTGTACTCTTGCATACATCACTGTTTTGCCTCAGAAATGTACTATGTCATGTACAATGCACTATGCCATCTCCGTCTTTGTTTGCGTGTTTGTTTCTTTGTTTGTTTGTTTGTTTTGTGTAGAGGGCTCCTTAATTCCGGCCTGTCTTAGAGACTGACTGGAACCCCTTCTTAAGATTCACGAGGAGTCAAAAACCTGTACGCAGCCTTTACAATTAATCATCAGTCTTTGCTGGGAAACCGTAGACATCCCCATTAGTCCTCTGTGTACTTGCCATCGCAGGACTCGAGAGAGGCCTGATGTGTGGAGAATGCGTAATGCTCAAGCGTAGGCAAGTTGTGTCATTCTTGAGATACTTGACAGAGTGAGAGATAACAGCAAGTCAATCACAGAGCCCAGATCAATGGAACAGAGGCTGTTAAAAATCAATGACTGTTATAAAGAAACTTAAGTGCTATTCAGACAAATTGGGTTAGCTGAGATGATGTTTGATGTGTCTGTGCATCACTTTGAATACAACGTTGTCACATTTTGGGCATCAAGAATTTCTAGAGGTGTAAATTTCAAAGCGGATTTGTGATAATCTTAAGTGCACAATAGTTTTTTCTGCAGGCAATCTAAGTAGTATGTGTGAGTACGCCTGTGTATGTGTGTGTGTGTGTGTGTGTGAGAGAGAGAGAAAGGGAAAGAGAGAGAAAGAAAAACTGTTTCTGGACCTTTCCGATTGGAATTTCACAAAACTTTGGAGGAAGCGGGTAAAGAAACACTGTCTCTCAGTGCTGTCATATTTGGGTTTGATTGCACTTGGATTTAGTTTTCTACCACTTGGCAGGAACTTGGAAATAGTGTCATTACTATGTAATCCCCACACCCTCTTCTTCTTTTCTCATCTTTCTCTCTTTTCATCTGTTTTCACTCTCTTGTCATGCACACCCTTTGTAAGTCAGTCTTTTCCTCTGCCTTTTCTTTGATCTCTAACAAAACCCTTGTCATGAGGGAAAACAAAAAGAAAAGCACAAGGCAGAATTCTAGCCTAATTTCCCGGCTCTCTCATCTCTATTAATTTGTGGAAAGAGAACCTGTGTTTCCTCAGATTTACATAGTATCTAGAACTTTTTGATACCCTGACTTCAAAATATGAGCTAAATCTGAGAACAGGAATGAAAGGCATAAGCGGAGCAAAATCTTTGCTTCATTAATTTATTTGTTTTGATACTGTAATTTAGTCTCTTGGATCTTGGAGGTATCAAAGGCATAGTTTCTCAACTGAAAAATAATTACATCCCTTTTGCAGGCTTAAATATCACAACAGAGAGCCTCCAGGCGATGAAAATTTTCTCATCTGCGTGGTGTTTCCGATGCGTGTGGCATTAAGACCTGTGTAGCATTCTAAACTATGTTGGCATTCTAGTCTGTGTGGTGCTGAATCCTCTGGAGTCTGTCAAAATAAACTCAGTGCAATGACCAATGTATGAGCCATTATTCAAACACATAACTCACATTATACAGGATTCTAATCTTGAATGCATAAAGATGTTAAAACTTTTTTTTCACTTGGTTAATATTTTAACCATTTCTATAAATGCATAGTTCGGGGCTAAAATGCACAGCTCACTCCGTGTTTTTTTTTTTCTAACCTTAATATTGTTTTCTTTGTGGATTTTTTTTTTTTAAAAAGCCCATTAACAAACATGACCTAAATATAATGCAGACCTAGACATCTTATTAAAACACAGTGCTCAACTCTCTAAATGAAAGGCAGCTTTTACCTAATATATATATAGATAATATAGCAATCACATATATTCTTTCTGCCAGCACACACGCCTGGCTATCAGTAATCACCACTAAACAGGAGGTAGAGAGGGACTTTAACTGACTCACCTGTCAGTGGTGGCCCAACTGTTCTGACTGTATACTGAGTGTGTGCTTACACTGTATGTCAGTGTTTGTACACGTGTAAGTTTGGGAGTATTCCTTTACCTTTACTCTTAGAGGCTTGTGTCTCGGCTTCCTTGGGCGTGCGAAAGTGTAAAGGTTCACTGGGCAGACTTGGCCCACTCATACTGATGGACTGCACATGCACAATGTAGTCTGTCTCTTCCTCCAAATCCCATAATGCACATCTGCGTGTTGTTGTGTTCACTTCTTGAATAAAGCGCAGCATGCGCACGTCCTTCTTCTGTAACACATGACACAAAGAGAGAGAGAGTAAGAGAGAGAGAGAGAGAGAGAGTGAGTAAGAGAGAGAGAGAGAGAGTAAGAGAGAGAGAGAGAAAGAGAGAGAGAGTAAGAGAGAGAGAGAGAGTAAGAGAGAGAGAGTGAGTAAGAGAGAGAGAGAGCGAGAGAGAGAGAGAGAGAGAGAGAGAGAGAGTAAGAGAGAGAGAGAGAGAGAGTAAGAGAGAGAGAGAGAGAGAGAGAGAGTAAGAGAGAGAGAGAGAGAGAAGGAGAGAGAGAGTAAGAGAGAGAGAGGGAGAGAGAGAAACTGACAGAGATTGAGAACAGTTTTTTACGCTCATACATCATTCCGCACAGAAAGATGTACTGTACTCTCATTCAGTCATTCGAAACAAACAAACAAAGAAAAAATATGTTCAAAATAAGCTGATGTATCACAAAAATAGTATAATAGTATAAGTTTGTCAAAAGTCAAAAATACATCACCTTTATTCATGTTGCTGACATTCTTTAATCAAAGCAACTTACTTATGTCAAAGGTTGGAAACCTCTGGAGCTACTGTATTCCCTTATACACCTCTCTGCACCACCCTTAGTTCTGATATGTTTGAAATGATGCAGTAATATATATCAGAAGCAAGAATCCAAGATTCAAACACTTCTTTCAAACACCGCGCTTTTCCACACTCTGAAATATTTTGGCAATATTTACAGCGGTGCTGCTATTTCTTTTTTGTGCTCCGTCCTCGGAGTTTTTTGTTGCGTGACCGGAGCGTGACTAACGTCATTTCATTATTCCACTCGGGGAGACAAAAGGACGACAAAAAAAAAAAAAAAAGTAAAGATTTGCACTGTCAGAATTCCTCTGAGAGGAATAACATCCTCTTTCCCTCTTTAAACAGCTGTCAGTGACGCGGCTGCTGTCACGGCGATGAGAGCTCCGCTGGGAACGCTGCCGCGGTCCTTACGACGTGTCCGCGCGGCAGTCGCTTCCTGCGGCGGATCACACAGGGAAGGAGGGAGGCAGGATGCAATGAAAGGGCAAAAACACCTTGACAAGTGCTAATTAATCTCCTGCAGGCAAACTGAAAACCCAGGAGATCTTCTCTCCATTTCCCCCCCCCCCCCCCCCCTCCTTCTGTCATTCACCGCATGCCCTCACTTCCTCCCTCTCTCTCTTTTCGTTATTCTGGCGATGTGCGTTCGTCCACTTCCCTGCCTTTGCCCCTAACTCTTCACACGAAAAAGAAATCAGAAGAAACAACAAGCAGAAAATATAAATGATTGCATTCCGAGAATAACCTTGACTCAACTGCTCATATATAAGGGATATGCCTGTATCTTCGAATAAGAAATGATGGGGTGTGCTGACGGTCTCTTAAAGTCTTACTGCGCCCTTACCTGTAACCCCCCCCCCCCTCTCTCTCTCTCTGTGTCTGTCACTCTCTCTCTCACCTGCTGTGTAATGGCAAATCCGATAACAGTATCACCGTCAGGGATGTCCCATGTCACCACAGCCGAGTTTGCCTTCAGTGCTTTGATCGTCACATTCACAGGAGCTGCCAAGCTATCTGGAAAACAGAGAGACACGGAGAGAAAGAGAGAGTGAGAGAGAGCGAGAGAGAGAGAGCGAGAAATGTATGTGAGCCCTGGATTCCTTTCCGTTTGATATTGTGGCTTATAGGAGTTTTATGCAGACTGGCTGACTAAGCGATTCATTTGTTGAACTGTAAGTGGACTGGTTAAATTGAACAAGATACCAGGATGGATTTTAGATCTTAGAATAGAGTTGTACAACTCAATGGCAACTCAAGTCAGAGCTATAGATACATACAAGGCTCAATCTGATCTGAGCCAGAAACAATGTACTTCTTGGGACATCATAGAGTGAAAATATTTTATCTAAAGTTTTTGTCTTTAAAAGAAGTCTGAAATATTTGTTATCACAGATGAAAATGTGAATTAAAATGTTCTATTTTAAATTTTAGTTAAGATAATCTGGCGAGCTTGAGAGGAAAATGGTTGATTGAAGTCAAATTAATCGGTGACACAGGACAATGTAAAATAAAATTTAAGCCTTTGAGGATTTATAAGGACAAACCTTCTAAATTTGCATTGAATATCAATACTGTAGAGAGATTCCAGTTCATCATCCATGCAGGGTGCATCCACACTCCTCAAACATCTGCATGTATGTACACTTATAGAGCAGAAAAGACTTCCTTTTTCAGTTTCTGAATCTTCAACAATGTGAACACAGATTGCTTAGACTAATCTAGTTAGACTTAATGTGTGTCTGTGTGTGTGCAAGTATTAGTGTATGTCCTCTGGTGCACAGTGCTAATCATCACTTTGATTCATCTTATTAGCAGAGTGTGTGTGTGTGTGTGTGTGTGTGTGTGTGTGTGTGTGTGCGTGCGTGCGTGCATGTGTGTGTGTGTGCCGTCTCCTCAGGTGACCACCCGTATCGGGTTGATTGGATGAGCACGGCGTAGAGTAGAAGCTGGGGAAGAACTGGCCCTGCTATGCTACTGAATCCACTTCATTATGGATGAGTGCCATATCTATTTAGGTCAAGAACTTGGGCTCTTGCCCTGATGTAGAGGAATATATATGTGGGAGACACACACACACACACACACACACACACACACAGAGCACACGTAATGTTTAGTTAATTAGGTACAGAAAGAAACTCTGGCTTGGGATATGTTTTTTTTAATATTGCCTCTGTACAGCCTACAGTCTTTATGTCATGTACACACATGCACACACACTTGGTGACCTTTGCTGAAGGTGTTGCGGTCAGGCATTCACGGCCTCAGTCATAATATATTCCTAATGTTTCCATAAAGCAGCATAAAACAGAGAACAAAGAGCATGAATGAAGTCTATGGCAGAGTGTTGTAAGCGACTGTGGTATGGTGTAATGAGAAACTGAGTTGTGGTTGCTTTTCATGTTGTTGTAAAAGAGTTCTATGTGATGAGTCTGTCTGCCGTTGACATTTTGATACATGGGTGGCACATATATCAAAAGAAGACTAGAAGACATTTTCATAGCAGTGTGAACTACATCAAATGAGTGATTTCTATTTGTCTCCGTGTCATTTTGAAGCTGTATGTTGTCAGAATAAGGTTCTCTATCATTTCCTTCAGTGATACTGTTTTTGGTTTGTAGCTGTGCTCTAGTGTGGTGTGTTTATTGAAATTTCCCAAAGGAACACTAAGGCTGTTTGCAATGAGATGTATGGCACGTCGAATGAATCTAAAACACAAACACACCCTCATTTACTTTCCTCTCAATGCTGTTATGGATTCAATCGTTTGACTTTAGTTTCCTCCAGGGAAACGTTAGGACTGTCTATCATTAAGTCTGTCACAACTCTCATTTGTGCTGAGATTATCCCTGTTCTCTTGGGTAACTGCTACAATCAGCACACCCACAACAGAAGTTAAGGTAAACACACACACACACACATAAACACACGCACACACGGATCCATTTCTCATAATCTCAATGTTTAGTAGTGCATAGTTTTGTTGTTTAAATTTCAGCTCTGAGAAAGATGGAAGAGAGAGAGAGGGAGAGTGAGAGAGGGAGGGAGCTAGAGAGGAAGACAAGTTGGCAAAGACAGAATGTCTGATGTGTCCTCTAGAACGTCCCCCATTGGTGGGCTGCCCCACCAGAGCAGCTGTGAGCTAAAGCCAGGACACATCTGATATATCTGCTCAAGTTCTACTGTCAGACTTAATAAAACCCCAGCCAGCTGTCACACACACACACACACACACACACACACACACACACACACACACGCTCAGGTGTGATGAGAACACCTGTGTTTCTCTATCAGTGCTAGTATTGTGACAGCCTGTTGTCTTGTTGGCATGAAACAGGGAATTTGTGAAACAGTGTATACTTTTATGAGCAAGAGAGAGAGGGAGAGTGAGAGAGAAAGAGAGAGAGAGAGGACATGTTGTCAGACCAGGGCAGTGCACAGATGCCACACAAAAGAGGTCCTACAAAAAAAAAAAAAAAAAGAAGATTTATAGACTGAAGTAGTGCATTTTGTATGATACTACAAATTCAGGGAGGCTGGAAACAAGTGCAGGCAAACTTTATTTCAAGACGCCATTCAAAGTCAAGGTCAAAGGGGCAGAGTTCAGTGCACAATAAACAGGCTACTATGGACTAACACAAAATCAGAAATTCAAAAATAGGCCAGGGCGAATAGACACGAGAGTAGAGAAGTCAGGGGTGGGGAGGATAACAAGGGAAAGAGAGACCACAAGAGAAGGGAGGCGAGCTAGGGAGGCGAGCAGGGGACAAGAAACAGGAGAAGGAAGAAAACAGCAACAAAGCAGGCCAACCAGAAACAGGAGGTACATTCGAATTGTCTGTTTTGCTTAGGAAGGTTCCTAACTGAGTGAAATGACCGGGAAGTATCTAAGTGGCAGCCATGATAAGAGGTGTTCGAATTCTCTAAACGCTGAGGAAAGGTTCTTCAATGCTTCCTTTCATATCTCTTTTAGCATAGGGAACACTGGACCACCCTGTACGAAAGGAAAGGAGATACTCCCGACCCACAACTCCTTGCGGCAGCGACATTCGGCCATTCACGAAAACAAACGATCAACATGACCGACAAGGGATATGAGATGTTTTTGGCCAGATGATGTTTTTAATTCTACATGTTTGAAACTTAAGAATGATGATATGTACAGTAGTAGATTTGTAGTCGTAACATGTTACGCTTATCTTGCATAAATTTAACAATTATTTCCATATAATCATACTAACTGGGATTCGTGTTGATGAGTGGACAGGAGGGTGAGCGTGAGCAACCATTCTCAATGCGACAACCACTTTGTTTCACTTTTGTGACTGGTAGCCTATATTCCTTTTCTATTTCAATTCCAACCTTGGTAATGAAGCAACAGTTATCACTGGGTTGTTCACGTTTATATAACCTGCATGAAGCAACATGGTAAGAATGAACGGGGCAAAGTAACTAAGATTCATTTTTAGTCGTCCATCTCCAGAGCACTGTAGTTTCACCACGGCAGACCCATGTCAATAACATCTGCTGTCACATGATTACGTAGCCTAGTGTACCCGCAGTCGGATTCTCTTAGCACTGCGGTTGACTTTCCTAAGTCCTTATGAATTCTCCTTCCCGTCTTTCCTTGATCTCATCATCTTTTCCAATAATGTCAAGGAAAAGTGGTTAGGAAAGGAAATAGGATGGTTTTTTTTTTTTGTTTTTTACTATTCGAACACACAGCTTAGTGCATTATGTGTGAAACTTCACAAGTGGCCGATGGAAAACCAGGAGCATTTCTACAAGACACTTATTGAGATAACGAACAGGGAACAGGTGTACATGATAATCAAATTCTGAACTGATTGAGCAGGTGGCTAATGAGTTGACAAAGAAGAGCACTGATTGGCTAGAAGAGAGAAATGGAGGCGTGACAACTAGAGTGTTATTTACATTTTATTTCCTCCCAACAGAATTTCAGGTTGGGGAACATTAGTGTTGGGTGATATAGCACCACGTGAGAGGGTTCAGTGCAACAGTTAGACTACTTTCATGTTCACAAATGCATTGTGCCACATCAAGGGGATGTCAAGGTGCTACAATTAATAGTGAAAAGAATATTGTGGTTTGGAAGTGTCCATTGGCTAGTAAACAGTTTTACAGAAGAATAAAAAGGGTCAATACTGACCTTATACAAACCTTTATATTTCCTGTGCTGAGAAGAAAAGTGCATTCATTGGAAGGTATTAAGGTATTTACAATTAAAAATATTATATACACATATATATATCATGTACTCTCTCTGTCCAAAACCAAAATGATATTGTAATTTAGACCTAAGGTTTCTCGTTTTTCTCTATGTCAGACTGTGAAATATGAGGACTGGCCTGTTTAATGGGGCAGATGTTTCTACACAGACATGTATATCTGTTACTACAGAGGACAGAAGGACATACACTGAGTGGCCAATTTATTAGGTCCATTAGCCCACTGACAAAAATGGTTACACTCCCAGACATTAAGTCATGCACCCATAGCCTGCTATTTAAGGCACGCAGACAGGCATGAAGGAATTGAGTTATTGTCGTATCATCCATATTAATATCACACAAACAGATACATTCCTGGGCTAAGCATGCTTGATACTATCTATCATTTAAGAATGATGATGGAGACATAACATATTCAATCTGTGGCAGTCCTTTGGGGGGGGGCAGCCTGTTAATGAAGGAGAACTGCAAGAACAATGCACGCTAACAGGCAAGAAACACACACACACAGAGGCAAAGAGCAACTCAGCACCCCAGTGGTGTACAGAATGGCATGTCAAAATGCATTGTCCTGCATGAGCTATAGCTACCAGTGACCACAGTGGGTTCACTCTGATCAGCTCACCTCTAGTAGGCACATTATCAGCATCAGTGGACAAGTAAAGACTGCAGAACCAACACCAGGTGGAATGACTAAGTCCTGTTGCATCATGACAGAGTCATAGCAGAATCAGGATTTGACACAAGCAGAATGAATCAATGGACCCATCCTGTTCAGCGTCACCGCTATAGGCTGGCGGCAGCGGTGTGATGACGTGGAGAAAGTTCACCTGGCGCACCTTCATTTCCTTCATACCAACTGAGTAATATCTGAAAGCCACAGCATATCTGAACATTGTTTCTGACCAGGTACATCTAATCATGGTTACGGTCAACCCTTTTTCACATTCTATTAAGATACTGTGCCATGTTTCATACCGTCTCAGAATAGCTCCAAGAATGTGACAAAAAAAGTTCACTTTACTGCTAAGTCCCCAAACCTCAAGCCACCAGAACATCTCTGGGATTAGGCAGGGCATAGACTGGGTGGTTAACACTATGAATGTCTGCTGGCTAAAGAGCAGCAGCTGCCGCTGTACCAGCCGTGGTCCGACATCCCTGAGGAACGCTCTAAAACTTTGTGGAATCCCAGACCCGAATAATTCAGGCCGTTCTCCAGGCAAAGAGGAATCCAACCCTGCGATAGATGGCTGTATTGAGTGTATGGAAAAAAAAATCATCATAAGGGAGAAAATTCAGATAGTCTGAGCCCTGGGCTATGTCTCACAGGACAGATGAATAATTAATTAGTGAAGCTTCATCAACACATTTTCATCAGGCACTAATGAGAGCGCTATGGGAATGATAGGCATTTGCAATCAAAGAGCACAGCTTTGAGAATGAACTCAGCGTGAGATAGGAATTATGTCGTAGCACTGCTATCCATCATCGTACAGTATTGATTTTCATATTAATAATCTTCATGTTCATGCTCATCTTCATGTTTTTACTGATCGTCATGTTTACATTTACATTAATGTACATACTCTACATGTTCACATTCACATTCAGTGAACAACCTTGTATTTTTTTAATAGTTATATGAGGTTGAACTGGTACCAAAAGCATTATGAAGACTTCTACAAGATTACAGAAGTCAGCAAACATGGGGGTTAAGTGAATGAACCAAGATGAAAGCAGACAAGACTGAAGTCAGAGGTCACTCTGAGACACACTCACGCACATACAAAGCACTGGCAATGTGCAATGCTGTGATGGATCTCGAGGGGGAGTTCTAACTTAAAGTTGTAATGCTTCTCCTTTGATATCTAAAATAGCTGTTGAATAATTGACATCAAGTCTAAGCCTGGATAAGGCAAACTGGGAGCCACGACATGATGCTGTGTTCAATTATGAATGTCATGTTGGCTGTTTTATTGGAGTTTGTGTTTAATGTTGACTGAGATGACTTTGATGTATTCCCCCCTCTGTTGGATTTCAGACAACATTTCTCTCTCTCTCTCTCTCTCTCTCTCTCTCTTCTCTAACTCACATATTCACAAACACACAAATGCACGAGTGTTTAGATGCAGGGCATACAGGAAGAGTTTACTGATAAATAGTGCATGAATTCCTATCAGCATGGAGCAGAAGAACAGGCATGATACAGAGAAAACAGATGATGTTAGAGTGATTTCTGACTAATAGCTAGATCAAGTTAAAATTTAGGCGTAGACAGGTAGAAATGAGACAAGAGGGGGAAAAGGGATACACCTGTTTTTCTACTAGTCTGTCAAATTCCATTCCCAGCCTTTAGTCTGTAATGACTCTTCCTCTGCCTGGTGACTGTTACCTTTCCTTCCTCATCACCGAATCTACTTCATCTCCTTCACTCAGTGCGTTTTTATAAAGAACATCCCAAACATCCTAGCTGGAGTGAATTTCAAATCAATTCCAATCATTCAACAACCATTCTGAAAACTAAATTAAAAACGGATGAAAGGCTTGTTTCTCTAGACTGGCTCATTCTTCAGCTCAGGGTCTATTTCACATTGATTTTTTTTTATTTTGAATTGATGAAATAAATCAATATAGAATTGACTGCAAGCTTTGTGCCTACTGACACTGTTAATAGAACAAGTAGTCTTTGCTACAAAATTGACTTTCTGATTCTAAGTTGGTAATTAGACCTGCTGTGTGCCTGCAGGACTACTCTAAATGCTTTATGTCTTTGAAAGAATTTAATTTTGGAATAAACTTCCAAATACTATTGCTATTCTGTTCCTACTAATAACTGTTGTTTGTATGGTGATGTAGGATGGAAATGCTTTATCACAAGGTGTATTTCAGTGGAGTAAATTTCCACAGCTTTCAGGTTATTCAAGCTATGTTTATTTGTTTATAACAACTACAGGCCTCTCATTTACACTTAGATGAATTGCCCCCATTGCCTCTTTATACTCAGTGCTAGCTCACTCTGTATGCATAAGTAAGTGTGTGTGCGCGCGTGCGGGTGTGAAAGGTGCATGCGTTTGTGTGTGTGAGTGAGAGAGAGAGAGAAAGAGAGAGAGAGAGAGAGAGAGCGAGAGAATGCATAACTAATTGTGAGTAGGCATAACTAAGCATGTGTGAATTTGTATCGTTATGCAAGAGTTTCTCCCCCTGCTAACAAACGTCCAATACAAACACATACACAAACACACACAGGCACACTCCTACTGTATTCTGCGTGCATGCGCTGTGAAAAAACAGGCCTGGAGGGTCCTCCACATCAGTGCAAGGGAGAGTTATTTGCTCTTCAGAGAAAAGGCCAGCTCCAAGGCCCCCAAGCCAGGGTAACAGAGCATTAAGCCAATGTTGAAACTCTCTCTCTCTCACTTTAATTAAATGTCAGAAAGCATCGCTACGACGATCAAGACTGTGATACATTCCTCTGCCGACAATAAACGTGGAGATGTGGGAGAACAAGAACAGAGAACAGCAATGCTGATTAGCTGGTGTGGGTTGTTGTTTTCTGCTGAGCTGAGACTTGCTATGATCGGCATTTCAGTACCGCTAATGACAATGTCATTCCCAAACACTAATCAAACACCACCTGTTTTGCACATTTCTTGATCACGCATCTCTATCATATCACCTTCCAGTGACACAGTAAACTGGCACAGCTGTAAAGGCACGGGTGGAAAAACCTCATCCCAAGGTGCTTCCAACATCCAGAAGCTTAAAATACAATCTTATAATCATTTACTTATTTAAACCTATAGAACTCTCATGCTAGTCAGTTCAGTCGACCTCCAAACAAAGGACTGAGATGACCACAGGTCAGACCAAGTTGAGAGTGGAAGCAGCACATGTGAGGGACCAGAGGTGTGAGCAAAATGACAATGGTTGTATCTAATCTGTTGACTTCATCAAATAGAATCTCTTTTTTTTTTCCACTCATAAGACCTTGAGGATATGTCATGGCTACCAGCCTTTTCCTTTCACCTGGTGGAAAGGCCTACTTTCAAAGCTGCTATACTATACTGGTCACTTATGGAGACAACGCGATCTGTTCAAGGCCATAAATCTAAAAATACTTCAGAAAGATTATAAATAGTAATGTTAAACATTTGTAAATGTGCTTCAGAAGGCAACAAGTGCTTTTCCAGCCCAACACTGGCTGGTTACGTACAGAAGTATAGAACATGTGGCCAGTGTTGTGCAGCCAAATATGAGAATATATGCTCTTCAAAAATGTTTATCAAGGGGTATGAAAATCATTTCTCTCTTATAGTGTCCTCAACTATCTCTTTCTCTTTCTCTCTCTCCCCCTTTCTTTCTCTAACACCTTCTTTTCCTCTGGCGCTGTTTTCTTTGTCTTTCTGAATGGCCTAACAGACTGCAATATTCGAGCCGTGAGGCATTTGGTTGTTTGGCTGCTGTGCTGCCTAACAGGAAGTGAGTGGGAGTATGTGGAAGAGTGACAGGCCTGAAACCCCATTTCCTGGTGAGTGTGACGGTTATGCTTCATGGAGCGCACGGGATCCAAAAACCCCACTTTTCTTATCTTTCTCTTGCTCTCTTTTTTCTCTTCCTTTTCTTTCTTCATAGGAGCACCACTCATTGCCACACGCTGCCAGCAGTCTCAAAAGATTGATATAAAAACACACAACACGCATTCCTTACAACTAACTTAATCTTGACTCACTTCATTTGGACTGCATTTGTACACGAGTTAAACACCATCTGGACATTCCCAATGTGAATCATGATTATTGAACATGCAGTCTCTCTCTCTCTCTCTCTCTCTCTCTCTCTCTCACACACACACACAAACACACAACTACACACAGATACACACACACACGCACACACACACTTAATTTTGTGCTAATTGTTCTTGCTATGTTAACCATGATTTGTTCATGTATTACATCCAGTATGTCTGACAGTCTGAATAATTGCACTTAGATCTTAGAATTCCATCGGTACACCGTGCTATATTATGTTTAGAAAAATTCAGTCGAGACTCACTGTAATATTAATTTTTGATGTAACATTACCGTGCCTTTTCAAAACCTTGAATAAGAGAGACATTATGTAACTGTTACAAAGTGTAGTGCACCATTTTGCTTTGGGGTTACAGTGACAACACAGAATGAAGGACTGTGTGCATCTCGTGTCTGCTTTAATACTGGACTAGCTGTCTAAACTCCTGTTGTCGTTCACTTGGAGTGTGCGGTTACAAAGCCGTGAGAGTTCGTAAACACTGGACTGAAAATGAATAGTGTCCATATTCAGTTTTGAATAAAACACAAATGTTAAATCCCACAGCATTCTCTATCTGAGATCTATCTGATACAAATGTCACATTACACAGTTCAACTTCTTTTCATCGCAACGCTTTTCATCAGCTGCTATCACCAGCAAAAGTGGTTCTAAATCTATCCAAGAAATCCCATGCAGGCCAGAAACATGTCTGTGCTGCTGATTTACAAGACTGTTTTTTTTTTTTCCTTTTCAACTGCTGATCTGTTAAACATTGGAAATTGAGGTGTTCAGTTTATAGCCACTTGGCTTAATGTGGCAGAAACCATTTGCATTTTATGTGAAAACATTACCTTGACTTTTCTGATCGAAGTTGATTGACGGTTTACGGCTCACAGTAAACATTTTAGTACTAGGAATCTCTGGTATGGCGTTCTGAAAATATGTCTACAAAAGTGACTGTCTCCACAAGAACTGGCTCAAATAGAGAAGTAGGAACTGTGACTGTTAAAATATTTCCACTTGGAGTCTGAACCGGTGTGATGTCAGTTATTATTGACAGCAGTCAACTTAACAGTTTCATTTATGGTTTATTTCACACAAGAAAATACATTTCATCTTTTACTTATCGTTTTCTATGATAAAATATGAAATGAGCTTTGGATCGCTGCCTTAAAATCAAAGCGTGAAATATGTCTACTCCTTTGTAATGGTCTCTTTAACTGAAGTATGACAGTTTCAGTCGCTCACTGTTACACATTATTTACTGCTGAATATTACATTACATCAATATATATTTTTGTTTAATAATGCTAAAGCTACATTGTGCAACTACTGTCTACAACATGGTATTTGTGAAACTATTTAAACTGTATCATTTTAGGAATCCAAATTTCTTTCGCCGTCAATTTAACGGATAGTACGTAAACACACACTCAGTCTCGCGCGCTCGCGTACACACAGATACACACAAGACTACTATAATCCCTGAAGTGAGTTTGTAAAGTTGCTATGAAGACGTTTCGTTTTGTGCAAGATATTTGTTTAATCAATATAGCAAACACTCCAACGCAACAGGTGCGTGCCGTTTCTGTAATCTCGATTGTTTAAGGTATCGGTGTTTTGAAACAATAATCTAAAGCACAAACTGATGAACCAGTGTGGTAAAGAAGCTTACTTCCTTTCAGATGTGTTCTGTGTAAATACATTTTGAGGTTCCTTGCATCGGTAAATATTAGGCTACACGTCACATTTTAAATATATAATATATACATGCTGTGTGCACGAAAATATTTGAGATTATAATATATAGGTGACTGTAAAACCTGTGAGTTCGGGGATTGGAATAAGCAGTTGTGGGCAACTGTTTTTCAGAAACAGTCAAACAGTAAACAATCAGTTGCGAGCACAGAAATATTCCATTCGAAATAAATATGTGCAAATGTGTAAACTTACCCGCTAGCAACCGAGAAACACTGAAACAGCTCAGAATAAGCAGTTGTGTTGCTGCCTGGGATAACGTCCCCATGACTCAAATCTCTGTAGTACGTGAAATCCCATCTATTCTGAAATGAGCAGTGCAAGCCTGTGTCTCTTATTGTCTAGCATTTGCGTCAGTTTAGATGTGCTGCTTCGTCCGAAAACGCCGTTAATAGTCTGTGCTTGCAGCACTTGCGGCGGAAATGCGACTGGCAAGGCAGCTCAGCACCTGGGACAGCGAAATCCCTGCTCAACAGTAGACCGTTCAGTTTGAGTGGACCACACCAGGCTTGTGAAAATCGTTTTCTTCGACGCCAAAGTGTGATCTGAAATACATGAAAATTAAACCGATGTGTAGTCTACTAATTCTGTGCTCGACATGAGGATCAGCTGCTGAGGCTATCCAGATGTTCTTTGCTTCTCTAGCTTAACACTGCCAGAGAAAAAAAACGTGCTTGCAGTGAATGCTAAGTCTCGAGGATACTACCCATTAACTCTCGCTTGCATGCTGACAGATGCCGGAGAAAACAATCTCTCTTTCAAATGCGCGCTCGCCGCACGCACAGACACGCTCGCGCGTGCACACTCACGCGCGCACATTCACATGCAACTGCACTGCCCAGTGAACTTCTGGTTATGAGTAGTATTATCTGCAGTTCAGCAAAGCAGGTATGATTATCTTGAACTTCTGTGGAAATTGTATTGTGTTTAATCAGTTTTTGAAAAATTGTGTATTGTGTCTGTAATGGTAAAACGCATTCTTTCTGTATTTGACGATGGAGCATATATTCCTTTACATTTTACATGTGATCACGAAATTGTGTAAAATAAGTACTGTAATGAAAAAAGTGCATCCTAAAATTCAGCACTGAAATGTAACACAAACTGAAGTTCTCCGTTACCACATACCGTGCTCAAAGCTGCCCGAGTTCAAATTTTCAGCAGAAACATGATGCAATAGCTAAATTGAGCGGAGCGGAATGGACTTTTGGATTAAATATTTTCCCTCTTCGTTATCCTAGTTATTTAGCCCATAGACACCCACGTTCAATGTCAAAGTGTAAATTACTCTACATGTCGAAAACACACTCTCACTCTCTGTCTCTCGTTTCTTCGTGTCCTCAGCCTCATGTTCCAGCTAATTTACATTGAAAGTTGCACTTATGCAAATAAATAACTGCTGCCTAAACAAATCATGACAACCTGGGGTACTTGGAGATGAATGCTGTTTGTTAGCGAGTCAGACTTCCGCAGTAAGACTGACAGGCAGAGAGGGTAGTCAGTGTATCCGAACTATTGACCTGTGAACTGACTCGAGCGAAAGCTGTTTTGGTGTCTAAAAACTAGCCCTCTTAAACACCTTTAAAATACGTCCATGGCAAGATTATTTCCCACACGTGAGCTAAATTAATCTAAGACGAAAAATCGATTCTAGTTTCTCTTACCTTCACGTTTGTCGTCATTCCGCGGACTGCGAGCAACACTATTGTAAGTAGGTATCATACGTATGGGAGCGAGGACGCGTCACTTAGAAGTTGGGCGCTCTGCCACACCTCGCAAGCCATCACAGTGATAACTGTCCCCGGTGTCCTCACGAAATTAATATCATCAAAGGCGTGTGTACGCGCATGTACGTGTGTACACCAGAGTAAATCAGAGCGAGTACCTTTTAAGTGTGCACGCATGTCCCGTTCCAAACCGTTGGAATCATCCCTTAGTATTGTTTTCTTGCGATACATAAGTAGATACTATCCCACTAAAGGGAACGTGGAGAAAGCAATTATCGCACCATTGGATGTGATATCGAATAAAAACAATCAATGGAGTATTGAGCACCTTTGTGATTGCTGCACTTTCCTCGATCCATTTTCTTCATTTGATCTTGCCATTATTATTACTTCGCATGAAACATACATTTTTGAAAGTGCATTTTAAATTCATCAGCACAATGATCATTGTCATAATCATCATCAGGGTGATATGAAGGACATTTAATCATATGACATGGAAAGTAGGGCTCTACTGCATGTACCAAGACTCAGTGATCAGTCAGAAAACAAATGCCAAAATAAAAATCATTATCTAAATGTTAATAAAAATCCTATAAACAATGCAGTAAAAATTGCACAGTATCTGCCGAATGACACTCAGACAGAATGACAAATAAGCCCCTCCTGATGAGATTAACACTATCTAACTATGAAATTTTTCTAAATAATTTAACAAAAAAGAGAATGTTTAACAGTTTTCAAGTAAACAATCTGAATCAGCATTTTATTTTTTTCAGACGGGAGCAAATAACTTAGGCATGAATATTTCAGGCACCAACATATTTTTGGATATGGCTTTTGGCTGGACCGTCAGCATTTTAGAGTGAGGTGGGATTATAAAGTGTAAAATCTCATTTTGGAGAAGCTGTTATGTGTTAAGTGTTAGGGCAAAGGTTTGCAGAAGCATTTGAGAAGAAATTTGGGGAGCAGACTGAAAATTTAGAGAGAGCCAGGGTGTGGGGGTAGGGTAGTGAGTCTGAGAAGTAATCCTTTGTTCTTCAGTCGAAGGATTAGATTCCTGGCCCATGAAAGTGTGAAGAAAGTAGACAGAAAGTAGAGATGGCCAGAATGGGGAAGCCAAGGAGATTGGCTGAAGGAATGGGAAACGCAGAAATAAAATTGATTAACCAACACTTGACTGTAAGTTTTCAGCCAAAATGCAATACCCTTAGTTAGAAGCATGTATAACTCCATTACAATGCATATGATTCTAACATATATCATTTGTAATTACTACAAATTACAAATGTAATTGTGATTTTTCGACAGGTTAATGCTAAACAGGTTGACTTAAGAAAAAACTGGCTTTATGCAGGTTGGTTTCAGACAGGTTGACTTTAGAGAGTTTGTAGACAAATGTAACTTAAATATAATAAACAGCATTGCCCCTTGATGGAACAACCTCCAGAGTTTATTAGAAGTGGCTAGACTCCACTATTTTACTACTACTTAGACTCAACTCAGGATATATGCTTTGTTACACAGATACATTTAAAAAAGGACATACAATAAAACAAACTGCTACAGCTAAGCAGTTATATATCCTGCCACAGATCAAAGAGGTAAATGTATTTATTTTGGTTCATGTTGTACAATGTATTCTGTTAAGAGAGAACATGTATATATATGTATGTGTGTGTGTGTGTGTGTGTGTGTGTATGTATGTATGTGTAGACTTATTTAATCTGTTCATCTGTTGTGATCCAGTTGTAAACTCTTCTAAATAAACTTTCCTTTCATATTGCTCTTCCAAAAGGCTATAGAATGTGGATATTAAACGGGAGTAGACTGCTGTCCCCACTTAAAGAATAGAGGAGTAGTTACAAAACTTTTCTGAGAGCAGAGCACACTATGTATGGTATCCAGACAATGCTACAACTCTTCTCTGACTCACATTTACCAGACTCTGCTCCGCATGCTTTGGAGTGACTGTCTTGCCTTGTTTAATCTTATAAGAACACTCCAAATTTGAGAGATAATTTCTTTCCATGTGTTTGAAGCACGCTCTCTCTGCAAAGATGGCAGTGTTCTCACCGCTGAAAGAAATCAAAAAGTCTCAAAGCTCCTTAGGAAAGAACAGGATTTTAGACTAAAGCAAAGGCTTTAATCAGACTCATATTATTAATTACACCCTAGCATATTGTGCCATTTTACACAACGCTCTTAGAACCATACAGATCTTGGTTTGCATTTACATTCATAGTAGCATCTTTATTAAATAATTTTGAGTTGTATTTCTCAGAGAGGTATTCGCACAGGTCTGACAAAATTCAAAAACATGCAGTGTATGCAATTGGGTATGTCCTAACTGCTTTGGGATGAACAAACTCACCAGGCTATGAAATTTTGTTCTCCTTTGATTATTTCTGCTCAACATCTTCAGAGGAATTTGGTGTGTGTGTGTGAGAGAGAGAGAGAGAGTGAGGGAGAGAGAGAGAAAGAGAGGGAGAGAGAGAGAAGCCCATTTCCACGTGTCTCGGTCCAGTGCACTGTGATTGACGTCTACACAATCTATCTACCCAACTGCCATGTGTCATATGTGTATGGGAATGTCTGCAAGTGTATGTATGTGTGTGTCTGTGTCCATTTAAATTGCAGAGGTCCTTTTCATTCTGTGCAACAACCAGTGTATTTGACCATGTGTGGCACAATCTTTCTCTCTCTCTTTCGGAGACAGTTGAAGTATAAGTAAAGGTCATCTTTTATGGAGAAGACACATCATTCTACAGCTGACCTCTCCAACCCATATATCTATATTCTACTATTCTACCTCTACAACACACACACACACACACACACACACACACACACACACACACACACACACACACACACACACACACAATACTTTCACTAATCAACTTCAACATTTTAAATGAGGCTTTTCTCTCTCTCTCTCTCTCTCTCTCTCTCTCTCTCTCTCTTTCTCTCTCTCTCTCTCCCTCTTTTTCTTTCTCTCTCTCATTCTGCTTCACTGCTTTATTTATCATTTTCCCTTTGCTCTTGATCTGTCCCCTTTCTTTCAGTGTCCTCTGCTCTCTCTCTTTCTTCCCCTCCTTTTTTCATTGTAAAGAAGTCTTTTCCATAGAAAAGGGAAAATTTGATTTTTTTTTTTCTTTTTTTAATGCGGTCCTGTTTGATCGTTTTCAGTTGTATGTATGAAAGCTGCTGTTTTTGTTCTGATTAGGATAGACCAGTTATGCAGATTTGTATATAGGTTATGCAGATCTCATGTATGTTTTTTTTATATGTGCTTCTTTTCAGGCTATAGCTCTGATACTCTGTAAACAGAATGAGAGGTTTCCTAATTTTAGCTACTTGGTTTAATAACTACACAAAAGCATTGTTTAATGAGGGGAACCAAATCATGAGACTAAGTCATGGTGCGTCCAAAACAAAGTTTGTATCACATCCTCAGTTTTCTAAAAACTGAAAAATGCTGAGGAAACCGCAGAAAGTTCATGTATTTTTGGATCACTTCATCACCCCCTCATTCCCACCCCAAAATGTGACAGTTTGTCCTCTGTGCTCCACACACGTGGTATTGAGGACAAACCCTTATACCCTTGCGTGGGTTGCTTAATGACAGTATAAGAGACTATGTGGCCCTGTATGCTTATTTTGTAAACCTAAGATATATTTATTTCCATATAAAACATATGAACAATATTTAGGCTAACTGCCCCATTCCCCCTTCCAGTTCAATCTTTCCTCTCTAATTTATCTCTTTGTTCATTTTCATTCCATTACTGTAAACAGTTGCTATGACCTTCCATTTAGTCACAGTAAATGGAACTTCTGATAAGAGGAGACCTGACATTCTTTTTATCACCAGTGACCATGATGTATGTTGTTGTCTTCAGGAGAGATATTTGAGATAAAATCACTAAGTGACACTTGTAGAGCATGTTACTGAGCCGAGCTGCACTCCAATGATACACCGATGAGACATTAACATTATTCACATCTCAGCAGAGTCATTTCACTGCTACAGATACTAACATATTTGTATAATAGTCACTTGAAGTTCCAGGGAAAATTATGGCGAGAGAGAGAGAGAGAGAGAGAGAGAGAGAGAAGAAAGAAAGAAAGAGACTGAGGTACATCGAAGTCCCTTGCAGAGCAGGAGTGAAAAGGTTAAAAGAGACAGATAGGGGAACAGAGGCACATAAACAGAGGTAGGTACAGAGTTTGAGTCCATGGCAGAGTGAGAGAGAGAAAGAGAGAGACATAGAAGTCCCTTACAGAGCAGGAGTGAACAGGTTAAAAGAGGCAGAGAAAGGGGAGCAGAGGCACATAAACAAAGGTAGCTACAGAGTTTGAGTCCATGCCAGAGTGAGAGAGAGAGAGAGAGAGAGAATGCACATGATGGGATAGGAACAATGGCGTTTTTGTTGAAGGATTCTCCAAGTTCAAGCCTGCAATGTCACTGGGGTTCCACTTCTCATGTACCAAAAACAGCTGACATCTGCTTTTTTGCCACCTCATGAATATTCATAGTCTGGCAACGATGACTCACATGACAGGGCACGATTGGACACAATTTCCGGCAAGTGAGAGTGCTTGTCCTCTATGAGAAGTTAAGCAACGCTGTTTCAGTGTGTGTGGGCAGTTGGGTGTGTGTGTGTGTTTGTGGTTCTGTATATGTATGTGTGTGTGTGTGTGTGTGTGTGTGTGTGTGGTATCATTATGCTTCCATTCATCTACCACTGCAGAAATGTGCGCATGTGTCCTTAGAGGTTATGAAAGCATCCAAACTCCTCTACTGCAATGCACCCTCTACATTTCATAGCCCCGCCTCTTATTCACTAATGACCCCTGTAATTGAGGGGTGGGGGCAGTTTCCTCACAGATGTCCTTCAGTTTAATGAAACAAAGCTCTGTTGGCGACAGGTGAAAGAGAGGGATTTTTCTCCTACAAATAAATGTCACATATAATGATTTAGTGGTAACGCAGAAAGGTTAATGCTCAGAGATCCCAATTTATATGCTTCTAAAATCCTCTCACACCTGAATGAAACTGATATGAAACTAATCTGTTAAGGTTGAGGTATTTAAATCTGCAGTTAAAAAACTAATGAAGTTGATTAGTTCACCTCAGACAAACTATACAGAGTACACACACACACACACACACACACACACACACACACACATATGGAAGCGGCTTGTGCTTTAGATTAAAAAAAAAAACACCCAGACTCATGGCTCCTGCATTAAGTCTTAAGAGAACAGAACAACACATTTTGCTTTTTTTTATGGAATAAATTTCAAAATGATCCAAGACTGCTTCGTCCTCTGTGTCCCTTTTGGCTTGTATCTAGAAATGTGTGATTTGTTTTCATGATGTCTGTTTGCTCTGAGAATGGATTAAATAATGAAGATAAAGCAAGAGATACACAAAGTAAGAACATATGTTTGCAACGCTGAGGAGGAGGCACAGGACTCATGGGAGATAGCTTCCCATGGTCATGAGTAAATGATGTGGCTGGAAACATAAAGCCCTCCTCAACCTCTTCGGAGGAGTTTGATGGAAATATGCCATCTGAGGAAAAGTATGTGGTGTGCATCCAGCTGATCTGATCCAGGGTCAGAACCTCATGCATATTTAAGTGTGTTGGCGTATACCGACTGATGGCTGGGGAGAAACATGAGATAGATCTACAGAAAGCACCCTGAAGCAAATTATTAGATTAGGCTTTTGCAGCTGTGGCAAGGACTTAAAAAAAAAACAACAACTAAAAACTCACCAGCAACATATTACCTTGCCTGGCACTGTTGAAGCAGGGGCAGCTCCCGTGTCTTATGGGGAGGGGGTGTGTGTGTGCATGTTGTCATGGGCAGATGAGGAGACAGGAGTCAGGTTGCTGTTCAACCCCAGAAAGGAGTGACCGGCATGTGAGGGGTGCTCTGGCTGTAGACCGAATGCTTGGGAGTGGTCCTGGGTACAAAGGTGCTCAGTAGGGTCTGATGCTGTGCTTGGCTTTTGTCAACCCCTCAGGAGGCAGACAACAGTGCTGGTTTTTTACTGGTCAGACAGGGGCTCAAACCCAAGGTTCCACTGGGTTGCCTCATCACAGGAGATGGCTTAGTAAGTGTCTCTGGAGGAGGAGCGACATACATTAGCTTCTTCTGTCGTCTGTCGCTACCTCTTCCCAGACTCACTCTTTTGGCTACCGGCTGTGTCTCCTCAGGGTTTTCTACCAAACCCCCACGTGATTTTGTTTTTGTTGGGCTGAGAGCCGGCTGTCCCTCAGTACGGTGCTTAGGTTCCACCGCTCAGATTGGATTCAGCGTGGCCCTGATCCCCTGGGGCAGCCATCACAGTCGGCTCTTCTTCCTGCGGTCATGAACTCTATTTCTATGGTACTTCTATGGCTTTATTACTAACTGCAGCGTGCCAACTTTTAAGTGTCTATTCAACATGCAGTAGCATATAGATAGCCTGAAGAACTCAGCCTCTAAGCCTAAATGGTGCTAAGCTTTTGACCTGTCCTCTAAGTTAAACAGAGTCAATTAGGATGAGAGAAACAGAGGGAGTCCAAAGAAGAGTGAGTTAGAAATGTGTAATCATGTGAGTGAGAGAGTGATTAAATGAATATGGAAAGGTTCGATCATATGAATGATCTGCAGGAATATTCTGCATGGGTATCTCTGCCCCTAACCTCAAGTTTTTCCAGCAGTAACCTAGCTTAATAAACAATGATATATTCTGGACACAGGTTTTTATCATATTATAACTGACAAAACACATGAACATGTGCTCCATGTGAACAGACATGCACAAACCTAACACACTCATATGAAACAGCTTTGGTGTGTGTGGGAAAGCATAAGCTATGTTCTTTCTGCTGATGTTTTAGAAGGGATGTGTTAGAGGACGTAGGTGTACTGGAGCGTTCATATTTCCAGAGTCAGCCACGCTGAAGGCTTTTCAGTCCATTTCTCTTTTTTTTTCTTATTTCTACATGTGCATATTCACACACACACACACACACACACACACACACACACACTCACAGGTATACACAGTATAAAGACTCTACCTGGAAATGTAGCACTTATCATTCTCAGTATCATTGCATTTTTGTTGTTTTGATCATAACTCTAAGAGCACTGACAGGTTTTAAATTGTATTTTCATCAGCATTACAAGAGCACATTTTTCTTTTTACAGTGCTTCGTCAGTAACGGGTCATAACAGGAAATGGAATGATCTTGGTTATACCTTGGATAACTAAGCAAAAGTGCCATGATAAATCATAAAGATTTGTCAGGGTGAGTAACGTCAGCTATTCGTTCATTATTTATAGTTGGTTATGAATGGGCCCCTCTCACTGGCTACCTATATCACTGTGAAATGGGTTCACAGGGTAAGTGATATTTCTGCAACACTCTTGCTTAATGTGTCGGATCTCAATGGAATACGTTCTCCTGTTTGTATTACCTTAGCTAACCCTCTGTTTTTATCATTACTGTATACAAGGTGATATGTAAAACCAAAGAATTTTGAAAAACACTGTGAAAGTTACTTCTGCTGTTTTGCTGCCAATTGCCTTATTTATTCATTCATTTATTCATTTTTCCATAGTGTTGTAATTTACAACAACATGGAAAAAATGGATAAATGAGAGACTGAGAGAGACTGAGAGAGAGAGAGAGAGAGAGAGAGCGAGAGAGAGAGAGATTGTAGACACTGAAAGAGAGAAATAGAGGGACTCTGTGTTTGGCTTAATCGATACTCCTTCGGTCAGAACACGTCTACGGACACATGACGCAAGTTGTGATATTTACCGCTATGCAATTGCTGGAAAATGTCACACTCTTTCCATTCAAAGAACAGCAGTTTAGAAAAGCAGCATTCGTCCGCTAAGTCTTTCAGAGGACAAAAATGCAGTTGCCTCATAATTACCTGTGAGCACTACCGCCAACAGATGACTAAGATTCTCAAAGACGGCAGAATGAAGACCTCTGACAGCTCACTACACTTATGTCTTCTGATATTTTCTTGTGAAACAAATTTTCTCCTACTTTTACACTTGGGGGGGGGGGGGGGGGGGGGGGGATGTTCACAGACATATCTGACATGAATGACGTATCTTGACTAACAGCCTTTCACTTCACCTTATATGGGCATGCATAAAAACAGTCCCCGTCGCTCAGTAACTTTCTGAGCCACACTACGTACATTTTATATCACTTAATATCACATTTTTTGTGGTATAATAAATATTTCAGCAGAAGGGTATAGCCAGCCTCTGAGTGCAGAATCCTTACAGCACCCCTCCATTAGAATAAAGTGGTCATTTCATTAAGAACTGAAGCACACAATGAACCTTGAGAATGATCGGCCTGGTTGATTGCAAGAGAGGGGGGAGAAAGACAAAGGAGAGGAAAGCAAGTTTGTGTTCATTGTGGAAAGGGCTCTTTCTGTAATGAAAAGGCTCTTTTTTAATGTAAGTGTGCCTTGTATGGAGGAAAAAAAGAGTAAACAGGCTCTATGGCTCAGTGCTGTGTCCCAGGCAACGGCTTTGATCAATGTTTTAACACCCAAGCTAATTTTGTCACTTTTGACAGGCCATGTCCTAATCATTTGTCACTGTTGTCCATTAGTCTCTAATTGATTGTAATTCATCTGTGTTCAAGCAACACAGGTCATTTGTCATCCTGGCGGACCTCCGTAGTGTCGGCCCGATATTTGTCATGTGTTTGTCTTGTCTCTAACTCTGGAAGGGAAATTTATTTAGTTTCATTTGTATACCGTAGATCTGATTTACAAAGCTTGAAAAATTCCCTGTATTTTGTTACAGCAGTAGAAGATTTCACTCACATTCACAGGGTCACTAATGTTGTGCTTCTTTCTGGCTCTACCTCTCTGCAGTGGTCAGAAATGTACATTGTTCTTGGTTACGTTGGTACCTTGACGATCCTCCCAAACTTCTGCTATTAGATCACATTTCTTGTTTGCTTTTCTTGTCTGTCCTGCCGATGCAGCTCAGCACACTGCAGTTTTCTTTCTGAAGAGACAGTTACAGGTGGAATGTTCTGGAGAGCATCTTTTAGCTGTCAGTGTGGTATTTTGTCTTTACATGAGCTCTAAATATTTGCAGTGCATGCTCGCTGACCAACTCTCCAAATTTATTTTAATCTCCTTTGCCTAAAGTGTCCACCACAAACAAAATGAGATATTTGCTAAAGCAGCTGTCAGCCTATTCAGAAAAAACAAGCCAAGTATTTTGGCTTAACCAATGTCACTGAAAACTTATTTCCTTATAACCTATAGCATATAGCTTATTTTCAAGCACAAGAATGGATGTTAGGAATGTTTAGAAAGCATCTTCATCAAAAAGTCCCATAGTTTAGTTTGTGAAACACGGTCTGGGTTAATGTGTTACTTAGCCACTAATATTTCCATCACTTCTTTGATTTACTGTTGCCTCCTGTTCGTGGCTTTGCTGCATCCTTTCTCTCATTTTCCTTTTACACTAATCCAGCAATGCCTCCAATATGAATGAACTCAGTCTGTTTTACATTTTATTGGTGGAAGGCTTCCATGCTTCTTTTTCCTCTTTCTCAATTCAATACAAATAGCTGGCAGTTACAGCCAGACAGTCTGCTAATTAACTCTCCTTCAAACTGAGCACTACAATTGAATTAAAACATTTACATCACCTTTTCAGCTAAAGCTATCAAATTTCTATAGGTAGACAATAAGTCTCACACATATAGTGGTTACACAACAGGCTAGTGATGCTTGCAGTCGCACAATGAGCCAATGAAATCCATAGAGAGTGTTTCACCATTCAGAAAAAGGTGGGCAGGCATTACTTCTGGTAATTTATTGAATGATGTAAATCAAAATGAGTTGAGGTGAATTTATTTTTAGTATTTCTTAATATTATGTTTTGTGATTTGATGGTAGTAAACATGATTGGATTAAACAGGATGGTATTAACAGGTATTTTGATAAGATTACATTCAAATAAGTTTGCTACTTGGCAACCTGTTATTTACCTAGGGTAGGCAGTAGAACAACAAGGTGTGTGGTTAGCTGGTTAAATCACATTAAAAAAAAAAAAAAAATCGGCGATGAAGATGAAATGATTCATTTGAAATGCTACATAAGGGGGCTCAGAATGAGAATTCTTTATTTACCACATTGACTGTTGTTCTCTGTTTCTCCCCTTTGACACTCATCTAAAGCCTTTGAATAAAGAATTACCCCTTGCTCAAACGCCTATGAAAAAAAAGGTGTAGCAGTAGGGGGTTTGGGGGGAATAGAGTTACTTCCTCCGAAAGAATTTCTCTTGTAAGCCTGACATTTGCAATTACATAACCACACGAATGAACTCGTTTGAAATCGCCTAAAAGATGCAGAGAAGCGGAATCTTTTAATGGTAACAGAAAAATGGTTTTGAAGAGCCTTTCCCAAAATGAAGTATCAGTGTTGTAATATAGAATATTAATCATCCAATCCCACTGCCTCCTGCAGTGGCTGTTCCCGCATCTATATTTGGACTTCTGTTCAGCTCCCCTCCCCTTTATACTCTGCTTCTCTTTTACACAGTCCCTCGCTTTTCCATATGGTGAACGTCGACTGACTCGCCAAGGGGAGCAAAAGGAAAGCGAAAGGAAATACAGAGCCACAGCTAACTCTCAAAATAAAAGAAACGCATCACCGGAAAAAAAAAACCCAACTTGTTTCCAGTTGTCATAAGTTAGCCATCCATAATTTGGGCTACTGTCCTTGGAGAAAGAGATTTCAGTGACTTTGAAAAAGTGGTGGTTGTTGGGGTAAAATTTGGTAGCTAAAAAGTTATGCTCGCTCTGCAGTCTAGGGGCATCCTAGCGTGCTTTTAGAAATATTCAACCTCTCCGAGACCAAGGTAAAGACCAATAAGTACATAGCCATTAAGAGCAGGATCACATTCATCCTATGGTAAAGTATTTCTGTTTCGATGGGAGTGGTTCCATCTTCCAGCATGTTAGTGCCTCCATCAGCTGGGCACAGGCAATCATTTAATGGTAGAATGGGCATGAAAACAATGTCAGCTACGTGCTATGGCCATTTCAGTCATCAAATCCCAACTCTGAATAAAGCTGAATACTCAGGCAAGATTCTGGAACAGCTCCTGTGACAACATCTTCCATCACCATAAATGAGACAACCACTATAAATTCCTTGTGGGAGTATGATGTCACATCCCTCCAGATACTTGTACAATCTAGGCCAAGATGCACTGAAGATGTTCTGGTGGTTCATTGTGGCCCAAGGTCCTATTCACGGTGTCATTTCCTTTATTTTGGCACTTAACTGTGTGCTAAAGCTAGCTTCCCAAACTCCTCGAACACCCACATGTATATTAAACAAAACAACCAAAGACACATTAGTGTTGCCCCTCCCTGAAACAAATCTGATTTATGTGTTTATGTTCCCTTAATGTGAGCCTGCAACAGCAGTTCACAGTTACAACATTTACATTTAGAAGAGTTTTAATGCGGTCGGGGAAACGCTGCATTAAAAAACATGTGATTTATGGCTAGAAACAGCTATAGTACACATTTATTTCAATAAGAGACACCATATAAGATAGCAAGAGAGAGGGAGGTTTAATAGGATTTACGCAAGCTTAACAGCTCTAGCGCTCCTGCCTCTGTCTGAGGATTTGATTGCCTTACAGTTGAAGGATTGGAGACAGGACAATATCCAGAGATCTTAGACAATAGTTTATAGAGCAAATATTGCATAAGTAAGATGATTCAAAACACTCTTTGATAGTTTTTATATTATATGGACGTTTCCCTCATGCTATAGTATGTTATGGTCTGAACAGAACACCTAAGTGTTGTTTCGTCCAGCGTCTTGTGAGTAGGCTAAATAGTCATTGAAGACTTCATTAGGAATTTATTCTCATACCTGTACCACACATATAATGGCAAAGGTTTATTATCTGTAAGAAAACAAAAATACTTTTTTCATTGTAAGTTTTTCCAGAAAAAGCTCCTTGTGATCGCATATGTCTGCCTGATTAATTTTCTAGCAATGGGGAACTTAGCCTTGAAGGAAACAGTTTGGTCCAATGCTTCAGAGCTATGCCTGGTTATTCTCTCAGTATAATGTTACTCGAGTGCATCCATAGAAAAAAAGGTATAGATTGATGCTGGTCCATACGCTCTTATCAGTAACAACTAATGTAAACATAATATAGACACACTGTTCTCTGTGTATTGAATTACTTCGTGGTATGTTTCAATTATGTGTTTTGATTTACAAGACTACCGTGCTATACGCAAGTGCTATTAAAAAAAAAAATCACTCTTGTCCTTGTCCAAATTTGCACATTTTGATCTTGTTGACGCCATATACACGCTCTAATGCTATTACTCCGTGACGGTGCACTGATCGTCATCACTGAATGATCAGTTTCTGGGCATTACTTGGACTTTTCAAGGTCAAAAATCTATTTACGTTTTCTCCTTGTTTCTTCATGTTGACTGCTTTGTGTCACTCAGTTTAACATTTTTACACAATCGAATTTTATGCTGAGAATGAATACAAATGTATGTTTTTTTTTAAGCTTCCTTGTTGTTAAATCTAACACATGTCATCGTGCAATGAAAGCTCTCTGTGTTTTAAGTGTGGGTGGCGTCGCCTTTTAATTTTAATTTTGTGTGTTCAGTAGCCGCATTTGCTTATCTGTTTTCTTTTTCTGCTCTCCCTCTCTTTCTTCATTCCTCCTTTTGCTCATGTTATTGAGCAAACTGACATGAGACGGGACCCACATGTTAGGCTAGGCTGCCCAGCATACAGTCTTTGTGGGAATCGTACATTCACAAACATGCGAGCCTGCCACACTGTGAGAGACAGAGACAATTTCTGAGAAAATTTCTGAGAATAGGTTCTTCAGAAACTGTTTGACTGGATTTGCAATTTATATTCTGCATTTAACAGTTGAGCGAGAATCATCTTGTCATAAAACCTTCATGTGACCTTTCCCAATGTATCACTTATGGTTAGAGGGCTGACTAGCAATCTAGTTAGGCTTTTTTCATAGGATAGTAAACGTAACACGCAAAAGCAGTAACCATTCAACGTGACAGTTTATGCTCATATTTTGGGTCAAAAATTTCTACATGGTGTGTGTGATTTGACAATATTACACATCATTTTGCTTGACATCCTTAGTAAATTTTTCATGAACGCCATTTGTTAAGAATAACAAATGGATGGTCTGCTGCAAGAGTTGGAAAAAACCCCGAAAGTTAAGAAGGAAATGTGACAGCACTTTGCCCTGTTTAAGTTAACAAACAAGCCTCTCTAAAGCTGCAAAGCGGCTTCATTGCACGTGTGACAGTCTGGATCTCTCCTTATGCAAATTCTCCTTCATGGTGCATGGCTGGCTCTGAGTCTTTTCATCAGAATCCAGGATTACATGGAGAGGGAGGAGTACCCCCCCCCCCCCCCCCCCCCCCCCTCATCACGTCTTCCCAAGTGGAACCCTCTCGCAGCTAAAATGATTTATGGAATGAGAACAGCGGATAGGGGAAATAAAAGAGGAAGAAATGGGAAAGGGGGAAGATGTGAATAAGAATGAGTCTGTCGTATTGTAATGGTGAGGGAGAGAGCAGAGAGGACAGTCTGAGATGTGAAGGCTAAAGAGCTATACAGTCAGGGCTCCACATCATTTTTACCGGCTTTGGCTGTGGACACAGGTGCCTGTTTATGCATGCAGCTTAGTCACCAATATTGCTATTTTTCAGCTGGTTTTGCCAACACATAATTGTCTCTCGCCTCCACCTCACCCATTAAGTCAGACAAAAATGACTATTGATGAGCTCTCTGGTTACCCCCCCCTCTCACACACACACACACACACACACACACACACATGCATGCATAGGAAGATAGTGGAGGAAAGAAGACAGAGAGAGATCAGTAAAGATGACATATGATGTAGCAGTGATATTGTGACAGGATGATATAATGAAAGATATCAGCTCTGTGAGGACTGTGGAAAAGATCAGCTCTTAACCTCCGTGAACTGTCTGGATAAATATCACCGACATTGTTATGACTGTTCCGTCTTCATAAAACGCGCGTGCACACATACACACACAGACAAACACACACACACACACACCCTTCCAATGACCTGTGCCAAATGACTCATTAGAAATTAGGTGAGAGCATCGTCCTTCATTAAGATTATGGCATTGTTTAATAGCAAGAGTGCTAGAGACAGAGAGGAAGTGTTCAGTTTCAGTTAGAGGAGAAGTTGTGCAGCAGTGACGTATGGTGAATGTATTGAGTGAAATGCTGTTGATTAGTGAATTGCAGGAAAGCACGTTTAAATGCCTGCACTGGTGTGTGTTTTTTGGGGGGGGGTTAGACAACTGAAGAATGAATGGAGAATGGATTGCTGCCCTCAGCTGCTCTCTAATTAAATAGATGAAACTGCCCTTCACTTTCATCATTACTTTTGTATGGAGAGGAGGGTTCATGCAATGGACTACCCAAGCCCAGCAGTTCAGTATGCGCACGATTAGTCTCAAGTCTTTGCCAAACTGAAGGGCAGATTTTTTTGGGACATTTTGAGTCATAAATATTTGTACACAAAGAGGCTCTTAGAACATGCATAGGGACTATGTAGTTATTTGTGTGGGTTAGTTGTTCTGGGCGGTAGTGTGAAGTGTGTGTGCATGTGTGTGTGTGATTGTGTGTGTGTGTCTGTGCCTGTGTCTATGTCTCACACAAGCTTTTCTTTGCTCCTGTCCCCTGTGTTCATGAACCACTTCTCATAATAAAGGTGTGGGCTGGCTCGGAATCTTAATGGCGCTGTGAGAGTTTAAGGGAACAGGGAGCCATAATAACCAAACAATAGCGTGGGACGGGGTTGAAAAGTGGGACATGGAGGTATGGTGAGTGGCAGGTATGGGATAGATTATGAAATGGAACATAAAAGACAGATCATCAAGAGAGTGATGCAAACTGAAATCTATGATTGCAAACAGGAGAGAGAGAGGGAGAGAGAGAGCGAGCAAAAGGGGGTACATTCCAATCTCCATTCTCAGTCGATCCTTTTATAGAAGCACCTTTTTTAATAACAGTGTGAGAAATCATATTTCACGATCAGCACTGAGGCACTTATTAAAGAAACTGACAGTAGGCTCCTACTTTAGCTTGCGCACATGATTAAGGCAGCAAGAGATCTTTTGGGGAGATTTCACGAAGTATCAATTTAACTCCTGCCTCCCACGTATGTTCACATACATCTACAGAGCCAATTTGTGTTCCTAGGGACTCTGTATTAGAGTGTAGGGCTAATATGAGGATGACCATGATCCCTGTAGAACAAACACTCTGGCTGAAGGTATGTACCTTACTAGGTAAATGCCATGGGAAAAAAATAGAAGAAAGTGGATCCTGTGCTGTGAAGAAGTTCCATTAGGGATTCATGCAAAAAAAAAACTACGAGATACTGAAATGGACCAATATTTTCAGGGGAGATGATTTGATGAAACAAGTAAAGCTTGACACCGTCAGACAGCCCCGTTAAGGTTCGCCACACCGACATTTGTCTGTTGATCCCCTGAACTTCTGGAGAAAATAAAACAAGAACAGGGCTTGATCTGGTTCCCGGAGGTCTCAGGCAACAGTGGAAAAGCTGCATTAGGAAATGCACATGCTGAATGCTTAACTGTGTCTAGATATAACTCGCAAAACCTTGTTACCACCTTCCTCTCTCCCTCTCCAGTCATTCTAGAGGCACTTACAAATATGTCATTTCTCTGAAATTGAAATGTATTGATCAGTTTGTCAGAGGATGTTGGGGAGAGGTATAGATGAGGAAAACAAATGAAAGAAAGGAATTCATTTTTACCACCTATGACTCTTTTATTGATCACCTTGAAGTCTGAATAACATCTGAGAGAAGACACCTTACAAAAAATAAGGAAAAGGAGAGAGAAAGAGAGAGAGAAAGAGAGAGAGAAAGAGAGAGAGAGAGAGCCAGAGATAAAAAACGGACAGAAAATTTGAAAGTATGAACTGGAAACAAAAGGGAAGCTGGCAGACATAAATCCTCTGTTATGTTTCCTTTTGCCACACAGCCCTTCCTGCTTTTATTAATGCAAAAATCCCCTTAATTGCTCTGCCCGTGTGAAGGGCTAGAGGTGCTTTTTCATTTCACTGTTGCCTCTCTCCCCTAGAGCACCTTTCTCTTCACTAGCGGCTTTGACACTGCAGGTAATTAACCACCCAGGGCATAGCCACTGTGAATAAGGACCATGGGTTTGTGCCATTTTAAAGGACCCATCTGCCTCCGCTAATTTGTTCTACCAACACTTCAAGGATACTGAGTGTATGTGTATATATATATATATATATATATATATATATATATATATGTGTGTGTGTGTGTGTGTGTGTGTGTGTGTGTGTGTGTGTGTGTGTGTATATATATAGACACTTGAGTGAGCGCATATGTGTGCATATGTTCATGTTTCTTGTTTGGTGAGAATGAGGAGAAATACTTTGTGAAGAGAACCGGTGAGCGTGTGTGTGAGTAAGCATGTAACTGTGGAAGTGAATGTGCGCGCGTGTGTGTGTGTGCGTGAGAGAGAGAGAGAGAGACAGACAGAGAGAAAGACAGAGTAAGTGCATGAGTCCCTCAAATATTCATTTATGTAATAACACAAATCTTTGCTGATAAATCACGTGATCCTCAATGGAGCAGAGCCTTGTTCAGTGGGATAATAAAAACTGCCTGTTCTTGTCTCCAAACTGCACGTTCCATAAGTCATGTCAGGGGGTGGGACATCTTCGACACAGGCTTTCAGAAACGATTTACCACATTAACTGCATATGAACTACAGTGAAGTTTGAACTCTCTCACTTCATTTTTCTTCTATGCATACATATATTTTTTTCTGTCTGTCTGATTTTCATTTTGCAGAGAACACACAGACCACAAGACTCAAAAAGTTAAAATAATGACATTTTGCATGTCAAAGTTTAACACTTTTACACAATGTTTCACCTGTTACCGTTGAAATGTATTGCAAGGTATGGTGAAGGTCGGCATAAGAATTTTTAGCTATTTTGAACTGGAAGTCACTGAAAAAAATCCCCATTAGTATCGTTTTGTTTAACTAAAAATAAATAAGCAATATCACCCTATAGGAATTAAAAAAAAAAAAAGAAAGAAAACTTTTGTTGTCAAGTTTACGTCTTTCTCCGTTTGCTAGTCATTCTAATCCTTTCAAACAGTATGCAGTATGGTTCGCTATTCAATAACAAATCTATTTGACAAAAACGTTTTCATTCGGTTCTCCTGACTGTTCTCTCCAGAGCAAAACTGGCTCCTGATGAAAGGACTTTCCCTTAGCATCAAAAAGATTCTGCATGGTGCTCTGCAAAAAAACCATAGCTAATTCTGCCTGCCGGGGATAATAAAGTAGAGAATTGGTACTCTAATATCATTAAAGGCTTTTTTCAGTGGAAACTGAGGGGGATATTGACGGTTTTGAAATCAAATCCAGAGGAATTCTTCTCCACAAATATATATATATATATATACATATATACGGGGGGGAGGGGTGAAAGAGAGAGAAAGAGAAATTGGTAATGAATGGAAATGGCAGAGCTCACTGCAACATGATTAATCATGAACTCTTTCTTTATAGTAGGATAGTGTTGCAGAACCTGCTGGTTTCATGAGGAACTAAGCTAATGTCAACTACTGAATTTCAAATTTGGGTCGGATGTGTGAGGCATGTGTACTTAAGTGTATTTAAGTTGTGTGAGTGTTTGGTGCTAGGCTCATTAGCTTAGCTCAGAAGTGGCAGGGGAGATTTTTGCAAGACTTTCAATAACATCTTAGCATTTTCCCCAAAAGCATTACATGCATTATATGCTTATTATAATGAATTCTGCTGATGTAACAAAAAGACTTCATTGAATACTGTATACCCAAAGTCTAGGAGTGTAATTATGAGCTTATTGAATAGTGGATACATATCTATATTCCTGTGACCTAAAGGTGTAATTTAAATGTACATTAACATAAGGTGTAATATCCAAAGCCCTTTATGAGTAAATAATCTTCACTGGTACTAACCGGTGGTGCCTCAAGGTCAGACGTGTTTTACTTTTACCTACGTGTTCTACTTTCTATTCAGTTCTGCTCTAATGAGTACTGTAAGTTGTTACTATTTTTGTCAGTCACGCAGAATATACTGATTTAAAGCTTGTGATATTTGTAATAATTGTTACAGCATGCCTGAAACTGTATCATTGTTGCTTGATGTTGCTTGTGTCCTTATTTAATAACCTTCTTTTGTACCTCATTTTTTTTATTTAAAAAAAAATAGCCAACCTCTCCCTTTTTTTCTCTCTTTCTTTCTCCTACCTTCTCTTCTCTCTTTTTTCTTCTCTTCCAGGCCTCTGTTGTGATACATCTCGTAAGATAATGACATGAATGGAATTATATGAATGAGTGAATGAACAAATAAATAAAGAAATAAATAACATCAAAACATCAGCACGGATCAGAGGAATTTCACAATGTATGTGTCTTTGTGTGTGTGTGTGTGTGTGTGTGTGTGTGTGTGTGTGTGAGAGAGAGAGGGAGAGAGGGAGAGAGAGAGAGTGTGTGTGTGTATTTGACATTTCATTAGGTTAAAGTGTTTGTTTTTGAGATCCTGCATGGAGAGGAGCATGAATCATACCCATGAGAATTCTTTACCACTTTCCCACATAATAAGAGTGAGTGAAGTGTCTGATGAAATGTTTGTGAGGTCCAGAGCCCAGGAGAATGCTTTGATTTGGCTGTGAGTCTCTTCACTCTAGTGCCATGTTTGTCCTGTTTGCTAGCTGATTAAATTGGCCTGCTTTAAATTCAAGGCCTTACTGACCCAAACCAATAAAGTACTGTCAGCATCAACTCAGGCTTCTCTCTCTCTCTCTCTCTCTCTCTGTGTGTGTGCGTGCTTGCCTCACACGCACACAAATAGCTATGAAAAGCCTCTTTCATCAGTTTCTCCCTCATGCATGCTATAATTCAAGAGTCTATCTACACTCTTCTCATACTGGGTCATGAATTAGTGTGAAGCAGCCATAACATACAACCGATGTCTGAATTTTGGCATACGCAATAGCAGACTTGCCCCTTGATTTTGGGATCTGGGATCAGTTATGTTGCTCTTGTAATTACTAAGATGTGTGGAAGCTGATCCATTTTAGTCCTTGGGGTTTGAGGAACAACTGGAGCACTGAAGACTAATAGCATTAGCTAAAAGCTAAAAGACAGAAAACAGACTTGAATTGCATGTGTTTTATAAGTGTTAGCGACTTCGCTTAATTTAAAGCAAATTTGGACAAAGAGGTGGCGATTTAGGTTTCATTAGCCCGTACAATAATTGAACCCTTCTACATACTGCGAAGAAGACAATGTTTTGGATGGCTCATTTAGCTAATGTGATACTCCACTGCACGCGATTTCTTAGTTGTGTGAGGTTTTTTACTACACAGTTTAGAAAGTGATTCAGGTTGGTTATTTTTTCACTACATCACTGATGGCTGAAAAAGTAGGAGGCATGCCCATGCCCGAGAGGGTCAGTCACATAGTTGACCATGAAACACAATGGCACTTTTCAGGTTGTTTTCTGTGATGGATGACACAACCTTAATGGGAACTGTAGGGGAGGCAAGAGCAATAACATAATCATTTTAGGACGCCCTTACAGTTGACGTGTGTGTATCCTGCTTCTATAAAAACAGGGTATACAGCAGATTGTAACAGCTGAGCTGTAGCTATAGCACTGAATTCTCTGAAGGGCTTACATGTAGTCTTTATTTCTTTCAAATCTGAATTTAGTGCTTAAAGCTCTTAAAGTGATGAGATTTCATATTCATAAGTAAATGTAACCAGATCTGAAGGGCAGTAGGACAAAAACTGGGACAAAGCAATAATGGTAGCTATTTCATTTTTTCCCCCCCCAGTAAACAATAATTATGGGCAAACGTCTAAAATGCACCGACCTTGGGGGTGAAGATGGATAACGACTCTCTAAAGTTCTGGTAAATCAAGTTTATGGCAAACCAAGGATGTAGTAGAACAAAACAAAAAGGACCGAATTAAAAATAAAAACATGACAAGTCAGTTTAAGCCTTCATAGCACCATACCTGAAAACTGCATGGACGTTCCATAGTATTCATGAGAGGCTTCATACAATGTCTCCTCAACACCTGTGCCATCTGTGATATTGTAGGCTGCATCATTCAATGTCAATCAAGAGATGTCAAAATAAAGGTGTCATTATTTGCAATTTGGTATTTGGCAGACGCTTTTAGCCAAAGCGACTTCTGGGGGGACGACTACTGTTTGATTACAGCACAATGACGATTTTAGGCTCACCGAAGTAAATGGTCTTATAATTCAACATTCATAAATGCTTCATAATAGGTTTTAAAATGGATTTGATGACTCTAAGGTATTTGATGAATGTTGTTACATTTAATCAGTTATAAATATGAACGTATCTGAGAGGGGGGAAAAGCAGTGGTGTGTTCGTTCGCCTGTCTCCTCCTGTCTCCTCCTGTCTCCTGTGCAGGCTGTTGCTTCCTTTTTTTAGAGCCTGGTGCCGAGTTATGCACCACTTTTAAATGCTGTTTATGACTTAATTTAAAGTCTTAAATATGTGCACATTTATTAAGCCACTCTCCATTAGGGAACTAAGCCCCTCACACCTTTTTTTTTTTGCACTCCAAGCTCAAGGTGAAATGAGCACTCAAGAGGAGGCGACAGGGGAGCGTCTTATCTCACTCCAAGCTTGCACGTTCATTTGAATTCACTGAAAGGAAGGTAGGGGTTGGATGGTGAGTTAGCTTTGTGCTGCTAAAAAAAAAAAAAAGAATATTCCTGCCCTCTAATTGCTTTGAGTTTGATTAAATATTCAGTGCATTGTGAGGAACAGAAAATCCTTATGGATGAGCACTGGTTCTTCCCTCTCTCTCTCTCTCTCTCTCTCTCTCTCCAACCCCCCCCCCTCTCTCTCTCACTCACTCACTCACTCATTCTCTCCTCCCTGAAATAAATTTAAAACAGTATAATTTGGTGTCTGTATGTGTTCTGTGGATAGTTTGTTGCACTATGGGCACAGTAGGCTTTAATGAACTGATGCTGGTAGATGACATCACCATGCATTGAGATCTAGAGTCTGATTCTGATGAATTAAAGCTATTAAAAGAATGTGCTTTGTAACTAACTTGCAATTGAGCCACAATTATATTAGGTGTTGTAAAGATCCAGTTTAATGCTATGAGTCCCAAGTGATTTATCCCATGGTCTATCACAAGACTGCAGAATGGCAAAAGTAAGGGACTGTTATGACCACAAATTCTTTTTTTGCTTGCTTGTTTGTTGATGTTTTCTGTCAGTCACCACGTGAGTTGTTTTATAAGTCTCCTTTTTGTGCAATTGGAGCAACGTTGCCCAGCAAGATACAAGATTTCAAATGTGCAAGATTTTGTATCCACGCTACTGACACTTGATCTGCCAACTTGGTCTTACAGTGTTGTTAGTTTGTCTAACTAAGATATGAAACAGCAATCTCATTTTTTTTAACAGATTCCTCTCTCGTTGTTGCCTTTCCGTACCTCAAATAACCATCCAGCACCTCAAGTTAACCGTCCAGCACCTCAGGTGACTGAGCGTGCATTGTACTCCCTCTTGTTTCTTCAGACTAGCCCTCAGTTTCTGTATAAAATGTCTTCTGCTCTCATTGAAGAAATAACAGTTTTCCTCTTTCTCTACATCACCATGTCGTCTTTGACAGCCCGGACCACCCATTATTTCTCTCAGATTCACATTGCCGTCTCCAAGGAGACGCAGCATGCCATCTGCTTTCAGGAAACTTGTGTTCCTGACACACTGCGACTGGTTCCCAGATTGCTTGCCCGTTCGCTGTAGCGCTCCATAAATGGGAGTGCTCCCCGATGTTAAAGTTAGCGTGGGGAACATGAAGCTATTTGTGATCTGCCCTAAATTTGGTCAGTGAGAGGAAACAGCCTTCAGACGTGTTCAAAACTCTCAAGTTTGGACTCCCTTTTGATATTAGGTCCTGTTTGATCCTTCCTTTGGATAGGAGCTTATCATCTCCCCTGAGAGTGTTTGATCTTCCATAAAAACTCCAGTGTTTTTAAGTGAGGTGAGGTGTAATGCCTATCAGATATATAGCACAAATCTTTTTCTTCTTGGTTTGAGGGATGTGTGGACCTCAAAAAGCAGAATGTGTTGTCTGGTGCCTGGAGCCCTTCCAGAAGACCAGGCAACATTAAAGTTTCTTCTGTCATGCTTATTTTTTTTAGCTAGTAGACTACGCTTCGGATAACACGGGGAGTTCGATGAATAGGAGCCATGTGTTGGCGATTCAAGACAGAAAAGAATGAAAAATGTTCAAATAATCCTGTTTTTCTCATCCTGCGCACAAGATATTACTCACTTCATAAGGGTTAAAGATAGAAAAATGGATCACACGCATTGACTCATGGGACTTGGAAATGACTTTCTTACTTTCTTACCATTGTTAAGTCATTATGACAGCCTTTGCACCTGTCCTTCTCTCTGACTAAAAAAAAATCACATTTAATCTCATTGTGATTGCCCTGTCAGCAGCACCAGTGGTTTTTCTGAAATCCTTCCTGGGATGCCACCGGTATAATGCTATCAACAAATAAGAACCCCTGTTTTTCACAAAGTCATAAAATAACTTCAAGGTAATATATTTTGAATTGGTACGTCTGTAAAGAGGGTGTTTTGTGAGCAGAAATGCTCTTTTTCTGTGAGGCTAACCTACGAAATCATGCAGTCTTCATAAATCATATCAGTGGAACTGATTTTCATCTGGTCTCCAGGTAAAAGAGCTGTGTTTTACTAGGATATGATTGTGTTACTGATACTAAGGGCTATACATGGAGGTCATGAACTGCATCCCAGAGCGTTTACATGACCTTTGTAATTTATCACCTTTAAAAGCCATCGATTCAACAAAGCACAAAGAACACAGAAATCCGATTAGAATATCAGCATGACGAGATGAGGGTTTTAAATAAATGCCACCATTTGTACTGCTTCCATGACACGATTGCCGTGTGACTGTTCCAACTGAAATTAGCATGAAAAGCTTTGGTTTCTTTTCCTGCTATCGTTTAGAATTATAACCACAGTCGCAGATGTCGCGAGCTTCCCGTTAACACAACAAAGTAGCTCCAGACTTGGCAAAACGGACTGCAGAACTTACAGCACAATACCAGAGAGATTTATTGTCACCCCACTCATATCTACGAGAAGCCACTTCTTGTTTAAAGGTTTTTACTGGAACCCAGAAATTATGTTACATTTAACACAGTGCAGATGGCACTTCAAAATTTCTCAATGTTTACCTTAAATTGTATAGGTCCTCTGCATCACTGAAGCATCATTGAGTTCTTTAGCTACTTTATGAAAATCATACTCAGTGCAACGAACTCCTCGTGTAATGATGTCACATAGTGACAAAAGAAAGCAACCATACTGAACTCTGATCTAGAACACTCTTTGTATCTCTTGGTTTGGTATGAGTAGAGAAGGCATTGTTCTACCCACAGCCCTCACTGAGTGCATTTTCATAATATGCTCCCCAGTGGGTACTTTTGAGCTGCAGTGGATTTCCAGTCTAGTTTTATCACCTAATTTAATCTTTCTAACAGCATGACACGTACTTTTACTGTCACGCTAGAATGCTTTGATACCAGGGTATCGTGCTGTGTTAGAATGTCTGAAATGTGCTTTGTGCAGTCGACTTCATTTGAGAAAAAAATACCTAAACTCTTCATATGTTCTCGAAAATCATACTGTTTACAAGAATTTGTGCTGTTTTAGGTTGGTTAGAAACCTTTTTTCTGTTTCTCTAATGCAGGGGCCAGTTAGGGCAGCAGAGGGAACACATTGCCTAAGAGTACATCCAATTTTTTTCAGCAATTTGAAAAGACAACAAAAGACTAAGTGCATGTAATAACACCCTAAATAAAGCATGTTATGACCTTCACTCATGCTTGTCTTGGACTTTTTTTTTCTTTTTTTTTTTTTGTTTCCTCATGGGGTACAAAGGATTTTAAAGTCATGAATAACTGAAGATGTTTCAAACGTTTCCTCTGCTCCTGTGTTACATAATTTTTTTTTTCCTACAAAAGTTGCCTCATACATCTCTAATCTCTGTGAAACGGAGTGATACATGATTCAGAAACTTCCTGATTAACCGTGCATTGTGTGTGCTGTGTACAATTTAACAAAATTCTGATTGTCAGTGACATTGTCACTGACAATCAGAGCCTGCTGTTTTTTCGGTTTTTTTTTTTAGGAGGGGATGATTGTTCCGTGGAATGATATCACCACCTAGGGTCATGTTCTGGGAATGCTGTGTTCTCTCTTTCTGTGCAGACAATTAAGCGTTATCACACAACAAGGAGTGCCGCTATATTGGAGATCAGCCGGGCTGCATGCTTCCATTGATTGTGCAGCCAGTGAAATATGAGTCTTCGGATTGTGGCTTTGCCAGCATATTTGATTCTGACGAGTTTTTAATCTGTTTTTACAATTTTGTGTAATCAAGTATCATATCAGTGCACTTATAAAGTGGAGTAATACATATAGTAAAACAAACCAGCACTGTTATGTCGTATATAAGTACTCTTGTCTCGTCTCATCAAATTACTTCGCTGGAATTAACTGTTGTATAATAAAAAACTGAACCTCTGCCTGAATTCAGAAAGAGATATAAGCTCCCTCGAAATCTCCCATGCTAGAAAATATTTTTTTGGCTTAATATAGGATGAAACTTACTGGACTACTCATACCCTTGTCACAAACTAAGAGGAGGCAGCTCTTTATTGAAATCTAAAGCTGGAGAAGGAGCAGAGGACAGGAGCAGAAGGTAGGGAGGTAGGGAGAGAGCCCTGACAACCATCTGATACTGGAAGTGGTTCATTAATCAAAGGAAACCATTGTGCCAATGTGGGATCCACTAATAGACAGTGATAACATCAAAATAATTCTTTACTCTTGCTCTCTCTTTTTCATAGCTCTGTAGGACTAAACTGTGGCAAACTGGACACTTACGTTTCTTTAGAAAGTCACACTTCCTGTCTTTCTCTCCACATCTGTGAGTGTGATGGAGGACAAGATACAAGAGTCCTTAAACTACCTTTAAACTACCTTTTGTTCATCTTTTTTTCACAGATAGGATAGAGAAAGGAGAGTGAGCCTCTGTGACTGCAGAGATCTTGCTGAGTCAGGCAGTTTATGGCTATTAAATAAATGAACAGTAATGTAAAGTCTTTTCTCTTCGCCTATTTGCATATGAGAGATTAATTCTATCTGATGATCCATTTCCCCATCAGATATTTGAAATATATTTTATACTGTTTTCAGCAGCTGGGTATAATGTCTTCAATAACTGTGTTGATATATGGTTGCCTCTGCATTCTGTTATTACCACTAATAAGTTTCGGTCTGTATCATAAGATAGGCTGACAGGTAAGCAAAAGTGAGACAGAAGCACTTATATGGTCAGAGTTTATTGGCCCCGGGGCTGCAGTTACACCTGAAAAAGTGAAACCCTTTAAAACAAAGGCTTTTTTTTCCAGACATGTCTATGATGGAATTACATCAAGAAAATATCCAAGTCTCTTTGAAGAAACTGTACTGTATTCACTTGATGGTTTGGGCTCTGAACAGTGATTTGACACTGTCATGCTCTAGTCCCCCCTTAGTAACATTGCTTTGCCGATTATATAAGAGTGTGCTGCTTCTCACAGAACTTTACTCACTCATGTGTCTCTCCTCCTCTGCTGACTAAGCTGAATTATGCATGTAGACAACTCTGCAAAGCCATAGTTCATGTCTCCAAAGAGCACTTCTCCCGCTCACCAGGAGCAGGAGTACTTTAGAGGCATGTTGAATCGGAATGACACAGGAGGCAGCTTCCATGTGTACACGCACGTGAGGCATGTAAGGAGAGTTAAGGTGGAAATGAATTCTGAGACAGGGTTGTAAGGAGAGACCCCATATAAAGTGTCTCAACACCAGTTTTGACAACACAACTAAAACATAATTACTTGACATATATAATGACAATGATGATAAATCATCATGGATTCTTTCAAAAAGCTTGAGAGACAATATAGTGCTGTTGGCATCTCTGGTACAAATGTTACCACCAGAGGGCAAGCTAAGTCTTGGTGTATCAAGTAGAGAGAAGTGCATACTGTGCATTCTCTGCTCTCACTTAAAATGACGAGGCAATTTACTTTGGTAACGAGTAATACTCTGCACTGAAGAACTGATTTTGATTTTAAAAATCTGTGAAGCTGCTCTATTATCTTCAATGACCACAGTTGTTTCTAGTTTTTGTCTGGATAATAAAAAAATCTTTTTAGAAATCTTTTTTTTTTGTTGTTTGGGTTTCCACAGAATTACATATACACCTACACTTAAACCCGCAAGGGTATTATGATGCTATGTACTGCGTGGGATTGTCATGGACTGAACTCTTAAAACACTGAAAGCTATAGAAATGCAGATTGAAACGTTCAAATCGTCAGCCAGGGAAGATAAAAATAAGAACTCAAACAACAGTTTCTGATGTTTAGACAGGCGCAACAACGGTGTTGTCATTGCAGAGTACGAAATGAACAGTATGATGTCAGTAAGTGTTTAGCTCCATCCCCGCGGAGAGACGAACACGCACACACCCTGCACGTTTATCGCCTCGATTTATGCCAAGTTTTTTTGTTTTTTTTTTGTGCGTGTGTTGAGGTGGCTCAACACCAACATGACTGAGTGGTTTTTAGGGGAGAAAGATGCACAACTGGTCGGTGTATAATTTTGAGATGCCTTGGCATTGATTTATGGATACAGGTATATACGCAGGCCTTTTAATGGGTATCGTGTGAGTCCTTGAGGTTAGTGCAAAGTCGTTGGTTGGCAATGTGAGAATGCTTAAGACATTTTTGAAATTTTTTATGTAAATGACATTGCCAATTCTTTATTGAATTGAAAGAGTTTCTCGGGAGAGCTGGTCTGATTCATTGTGAATGAATCTATCTAAAAGTGATCCATATGTGCAGGGAAACCTTTATGAATAAGCAACAAAGTTGTTGTTTTAAGTTCTTATTTTTATTTTCTCGGGTTGAAGACCTTTCCTTTCCAATCTAAGTACTCAGACTTCAGTGTTCTCAGATTTCAGTCCACACTCTCAGCTTTTCATTCCATGCGCCCAGGTTTCACTCAGCAATCGTGAATAACTAATCAAATATACAAACTTTATATTACGAGACTTCATGAGACATTCAATAAAAATTGAACACTAAAACTCAGTTTATCTTTGCTACAGACAGTAATACCAGCTGCATTTATTTGCTGATGCCTGTGGAGTATTAGATGAGCAGAATGGTCGGCCTCCAGAAGAGTGTGTGTGAAAATGAGGGAAGACAACTGAAAATAAGCATTACAATCATGAAATATTGCAGAGGTTTTTTTCCCCTTCCCACACAGTTTTAGTTGTCGATTCCTTCAAACTGAAATTTGCAAATTTTTGTGATCTTTTTGTGACTAATGTGCAATTCCACTAGGATTGAGAACCTCGAGAAACAAAAAAAACTGCCTAGTTACTTCCAAATTGTGCAATGCCAGATTTTCAGCCAGCTTATTCAGAATGTAATGAATCTAGCGAAGTCTTTATTTCCAAATATTCTGAACATTCCAATCGCTAATTGATTATTATAGCATTACACTGTTGTCACGCTGGCGGTGTGGTGCAGGACCCAAGTGCAAAGACACGATGATGATAATGAAAAACGGAGGACTTTACTGGAACTGAAGATCAAAATACATGTGCAGAAAAGGAACAAAAAACCAATAACAAAAAGGTGCAGCATGACTGTTGTGCAAACTAACACAAACAACGATAGACCAAGTACAAGGCAAACACTAGGACTTAAATAGAAGGAGAACTGAACAGGGCAACACAGGATTGGTTGAAACTAAACAAGGTTAATAATGAGACAAACAGGTACAGGTGAGGGGCGGAGACAGACACAGAACGGGAGCACAAAGACATATCCAACTAAAAGTCCAAAACGGAGGTGCAGGCTGTGACAACTGTTAACTGTAGTATTTCTTGAACAATTTTGCTTTTTACTACATCCTTCATGCGTTATTCTTGTGGTTATGATTCTCATTGTTAAATACTTTGCCTGTCACGACAGAAAAACTCTTAATACGAATGCATTTCATGCAAACACACGCGAAGCTTGACTGATCCTGCATATTAGAATAGCTCATCAGCTTCTCCCTCAGAAATGATTCTAACTCCTATCTGATCCCGGCCGTTTCCCGCCTTATTTGTTTTGCTCTTTCCCTGACCTCCCAGTTCTTGTCTTCCGCTCTTTTCACTCAGCCCATCTCTTGCTTTCAAGCCCACCCAAAGCCATGTTCATTTTCTTTAGGGATAAAAGTGTGTTAAGGGATCTAGTGAAACCACCGACAGAGATTTGGAGCTCCCCTCTGATGTGACCCCTTTGGAGGCCGTGTCCTGACGTCGTGAACCCAGAATTATCAAAGGGTTTGATACAGGGGGCAGAACATACCTTCCCGCATCACAAAAGTAGCCCACGCTCCCTGTCTTTAACCCTCACTTTAGCAGAAACATGCGAATATCAATGACCCTCCACCCCCCATGACCTCTGTCTCACATCACCAAAGTTACTGAACAACTGTAGCCCACTTTTGCAGGGGAATTTGCTAAATGTCAGTGTTTTTTCAGAAATTGGCCAGTGATTGTTTTTCTGGGTTTTTTTTTTGGAACTTTGCATTCATTCACAATTATTTCAAGTTGAAATTGTGGACTTGTCATGTGGGCTAGTCATGTCAGCATAACTGTAATTCCAGTTGATGATTGTAATCCTTTTTTTGAGCTCTTAATGCATTGCCCTTTCTCACAATAAATTGGTTTGGTTGATGGTGTCACTAGGTGTTGACTTGGAACATGCACATTATGCTTATAGAGATATACAATTTTTCGTTATGTGGTCATTTTTTGTAATGTGGTCACACTTTGTGAATTTGTGACATAAAAATGCATCAGTGCAATGAAGCATGGACATTTGCACTTTAATTTGCAATATGCTGTTGCTTACATTAACCGAAATTAACTGATCCAAACTGCCATTACTTTTGAACTAGCTTGTTTGTCATCTAATTCATCTGGATAAAGATAGAGTTCAAAGTAAATAGGTACTATCTACATGTGTATTTGACCTTTATATTAGACTCACTAATGGGACCAAGTCTGACAGCTCCTTCTAGGATTAGCTATACCACCAACAAATACATGTTTTGGGCACTTGAATGGCTCCAGTTGTACCCAATATGGTTAAAATATATTAATAAACAGAAACAATAAAACTGAATTTCTATTGTGCTGCATCATCTTTTAAAGAAGTTCTGTTAATGATCTTGTTTCCCAGATCTCCTGAGTCCCTCAGGTCATGGTCTAGGGAAAAAAAAATGATCAAAGAGATCTTTACCAAGCGTGACTAAATTAGAGGAGGAGAGAGAGAGAGAGAGCAAAGAGAAGAACTGGTGTAATTTCCCCAATCCAAAATCCAAAGTTCCCTCACATTCTGTTTTTCAATAACTGTAAAAGGTAAAAAATGAAAGTGAATGGCTTTGGATGGGGTCAGCAGCATGGACAATGGTAATGAGAGAGAAGAGGAAATCTGACACACTTGCAAATGCAAATTTTATGGGGCGCCAATTAAGGAAAGTTGTTTTATGAGGCTTTTTTTTTTTTTCTTAACAAGAAAAAACAAAAGCCTGTAAGTCCCTCCAAGCCCTCCCTGGACTGAACTGTGTGGTGTCCAGGCCTTAATTGGATTGGCCCTCCTTTGTCCCTTCCCCTCGCTCACATTGTGGAAATGAAGTGCTGTCTGTTTGTCTCTCTTTTCAGGTCTGTGCCCCGTTTGTCACTGTCATGGCAGTAATGGAAAGTGTGAGCATATCTACTGAAAGTGTGTGCGTGCATGTGTGTGTGTGCGTGTGTGTTTGTATTTGTGTGTGTGTGTGTGTTTGTATGTGTGTTGGGGGGGCAGGCTGGTGTCAGCTTCTATTTTTTTCGTCCTTCCAATCTGTTCTTTCTTGGGGTTTTTTTCCCCCCATAGCTAGTGGTAAACCACATACGTGTGCTTGACCCAATCCTGGTCCCATTTGTCTCCATCAACACTTTTCGGGGCTGGCAGGATTTTGTGTTGGCTCATGTCAAATGTTGGTCTCCGTGGCAATGCCAAGGGGGACAGAGGTGTAAGGACTAACTAGACAATGATGAGTGGGCTGCCGTCCCCCAATAATATTTAACCAAATGGAGCCGGCCCAGACCTGCCCACCCATCCCCAGACCTCGACCCCAGTGGACTCCTCTGTTCCTTTGTGGGTCTGAGGTCCATCTACACTAACTGTCTCTCATGCAGATATATATGTGTTCAGTTCCTATAATTTCACTTTTATTGGATCTTTAGTTTTACTGTTGCTGTTTGGTATCCTCATGTTCAAATGGTTTTCCTTTCTTTTGATGAGCACAGTTCTCCAGAGTTCTTAAATGCTTAGATGCTTTCCAAAATGAACCAGCTCCCCATTAACAAAAAAAGACCAAATAAAATCAGAGCTTTAAAATTAGAAATGCATTTTCTGTAAAGGACAGAATGGAGCATTAGGGAGAGAATTTTTTTTTCTCGGCCGTTCAGTTATGCATCCTTAAGCAACATGTCAAAGGATGAAAAGAGAAACCCCTGCCAAGACGTAGTAGTGTTGAATTAACAAGTCTCTGTAACTGACATCCGCAACAGGTGAAAACGCTTGACTTATTCTGCCTCTTTCCCTCTGTCTTCTTGCATACTAAGTGCATACCGAAATGTACTCAACACGACCGCTAAAACAACCGACAGTTTTCTTTTTAAATGGCCTTAATCTGAAATTCATAGGTCTTAACTTTCTCCCTTTACCCCCTCCCTCTACCCCTTGCCTCCACTTTCCTCCTCTCCCCTCCCTGTCTCCCTCTCTCTGCTACCTCTCTTTCTCCCTCCCTCTCTCTCTCTCTCTCTCTCTCTTTTTCTGCGCCCTCCTCACAGTGCTCCAGATGGGTTATGGGGTCCCTATGCCCCTTTTTCGCCTGCTTCTTTTATGAGGTGTCATAAACGTGTATTGATATTTAAGTCAGCACACAGCAGGACAGGCTCTGTTGGGCCAGACCCAGAAACCTGTGGTCGTAAGGAGACAGGAAAAGAGGCACAAAGAAAATGGGAGTCTTAGGAATTAATGACAATACTGTTCAGAACTGCTTGGCACTGACCCTAATTCCCCAACACAGTCACACAGCCATATGATAACAGCCCACAGGAGCATGTCTTCCATACAGTCCTCACCTTCAGGGACCTATGTGTCATAAAGAGATGGAGAGAGAAATATATGGAATAGGAAAAAAGAAGTTCTATATTTGGTTAGTTATATATTCCGTTAGAGGGGCTGACCCTTTGGAAATGGAGAGGAAAGAACGGTATTTGAAAATCATTTGTAAAACAAGCAGTCCTGCACAGCTGTGGCACTGATCAGTTTATTCGTGTACCTTTAAACAGAATAAGGGAGAATAATTTTAGGTATTACCCAAAGCAGAATTAATAAGTTTGAAGAGAGGCTCTTGCACTGTAATATACTTCCAAATAAACGATCCAAACCGAAGATATGTACTGTGAAACTGGCGATTATGACTGTGATGACAATATGAGGATAAAAGCGACGTAAAAATTACAGGCACAAAGCTGACTTCACCCTCATGACAATAGCTATGATGGAACTAATGTCACTCTTCCAAGTGATGTCGTTGGCAGATGACTATTATGACTTTAACAGTATCTCTGATGACTATTATGACTTTAACAGTATCTCTGATGGCATCTGAGGGGCAGTGGCATGATGACAGACTCCATTTAAACTCTTTAGAGTGCTCAGTCTGAAGAGACTCTCTCTCCCTATCTTTTTCTCTCTCTCCCTCCCTTTCTCTGTAGCTTCTGTTCCACTAGTTAAACAAAAGGAGGGAAATACAGCAGAGGGTCATGCCCTCTCTATTGTCAGAGCGTCAGAGTGGAACAGGACCTTTCTCTCTCTCGCTCTCCTTCTCTCAAACAAAACGTGTTGCTCTTTGTAACCATGACCATCTGTGTGATTCCACCACTGCTGAGACTTTGTCATCTCTCTTTGGCGGCTGGAGAGATTTGGACACAATGAACATAAGAGCTGATCTCTTCATTAGAATTCAAAGTGGCTTCATGAGCAATGAAGCTCCTTTAACTCCCACCTGAGACACACTTTAAAGTCTAAACTCTCTCTCTCTCTCTCTCTCTCTCTCTCTGTCAATGTACCACAGTAAAGTTATTTTTTTAAAACAGCACTGACAAAAATAAACACATTATGTACTAATTGTCAGACATTTTTTCCTATTGACAGTTGAAGGAACTATACATGGAATGTATCTGAATTTGTTCTTTTCTCCATTTCTCTGTGTAGCTTAATAATGCTATTTAACATACAGTCTATTTGTCCTGTGTTAAGCATCCCATCTGCTTTCCCCAACCTCCTCCGCAAAAGTACATATCGCAAAGTAAATTAAATGTATTTGCTGCATAGTGCACAGACAACGAGTCAAGATTGGCACGCAAAAGAATAGATTGCACAATTTGGAAAAATCAATGAGAAGAAAGTCTGTGTGCAGTTTACGTCTGAAACAATAATCTCTCTTCACATAAGTCAACAGCTGAACTCATCACCTTCAGAAACCTTCATTCTTTGAAGCTCATTAAACTCTAAGCCAAATAAGCTTAATTAAGCGACACTAACAAATCTGATCCCATCAAAGCAATGACAGAGGGACCCACTACACAGAGTGAGTTATGTCTGCCTCTTCTACACCAACACACAGACATACCCCACTCCTCATGTCATTCCCTCACACTCATGCATACTTTATTAATCATCCTTAAACAAGAGAGGGGTACAGTGACCACCAACACTGATGCCTTTGTCTGGCGTGACCTCTTGAGGTCGGCGACATACTCAGTAAAAGAAGGAAGCATGCCGCACTGTCTCCACTCACACAATGGCCTCAGATACAGTGACATCTCAGTTGCTGTCGGCACCTTGTGTTTGAATGGACACAAGGCAGCAGACCCTTTTCACAGATGGGAACTAAAGAGGAGAAGGGTGGTGTGGGGGTGGAGGGGGCTGTGTCGTAGAGTGTTGCCATGGCGAGACAGTACGAGCGGAGGTAAGGAGGCTGCTGAGACAATAGAGAGGAGAACAGAAGTCGTGTCGGAGAGGGAAAGAGGGAGATTATTTATAATGTGGCATGGTCTTTTTTTCTCTTTTTCCTGCCTTATTAGCCTGGTTGGGATGGAACTAAAGGGGGAGGAGGGGGTGAGGGGACACGGGAGAGTGACAGAAGTGTGCAGATTGGGGAAACAAAAGCGAGGACCACGCACCAGCGAATGGCCAACTGTCCAAAAGTGTGCCCCAACAACACTTATGTCATTTGGTGCCGAGGAGAGAAAGAATGAGATTTCTTTGGCCTGGGCACTAGATAAGTTAACCAGCAGCCCATAGCCTGCGCACATGTGTGCGCGTGTCCGTGTGTGTGTGTGTGTGTGTGTGTGTGTGTGTGTGTGCTGGGAATGGGGTGCTTCAGGGCACAGTTCTGCTCTGCAAAAAAAAAAAAAAAAAAGAGAGATGCACAAAGGTAGTGTATACTGCAGATTTGTCTCTGAGCTCTGACTTTGACATTCCATGTATTTTCACTTGTTTCTCTACATCATCTTTTTGCCCTGACTGTTAAGAGACCCCATCCACACACACCCACAAACACCCACACTCCGCCTGATCTAGTTGAGCTGTAATTTATGTTGTTGGAACAGCATGAATGTGGCTCATACAACAGATAGCCTGCTGGCACACTTTTCAGCACCATCACAACCCTCCCTCCCTCTCTCTCCCTCTCTCCCTCTCTCTCTCTCTCTTTCTCTCTTTCTCTTTCTCTTTCGGTCTTTCTCTTAGGGAAAGTTATTGACATCTTTACTGATGGTCGTAAACAGCCAGGGGCAATTCACACCATGCTTGTCATGATGTAGTATGGATAATGGCATTGTTTCAGTTTGGGTAAGGTTAATAAATCACAAACTCCCTCTTTTGTGTTACACACATACACACACACACACACACACACACACACACACACACATACAGAAAAAGAGAGAGAGAGAAGAAAGAAGGAGGGAAAGACAGACAGACAGATACTGAATATCCCACACATAAGAATTTTCTGGTTCATTGAAACATTTATATAATTTGGGGTTTTGTGCATTGCCACCAGCTCCCCTCTAAAAATAAAAAGCTAATATGAGAACCATCTTCATACTGGTTTCTTTCCTGACTGCATAAGCTCTTTTAGAACATTGTTGCAATAGTGACCGAAATGCGTTTCAAGAGTATCATAGAAAGTCGTTCTTTCTTTCCAAAGATCAGTAGCTCTGTGAAGCTCTTGATAATGTTTACTGAAGCACTACTATAGTATTATGAATGGCTGTTCAGACAGCAACCCACTCTGATCCTCCTAAACAATTGCACCACAATGTGTGTGTGTGTGTGTGCGTGTGTGTGTGTGGGTGGGTGCATGAGGCCGTGTGTGCGTGTTTGCTGACCAGCTCAGCACGGTCTCTGAGCTAATCCCCAATGATCATTGCTTGCAACAAGCATACGGCTGAGTTAATACTCTCATTTTCTGGTCACCTGAACACTTTGACAGGATGGGAACCCCCAGGAGAGACCAGAAGGAGGTCTCTGAAACTCAAACACTTTGGCTCAACAAACGTCTGAATGGACAGAGAGCTCCTTATAAAACACCAGAGAGAGAGAAAGTCAAACATCTTACTATTGGGTTAAATACGGGAGGATTATCCTCGAATGTGGATGGACGGAAAGCGAAAGATACTGTGATACTCTTTCATCCATTTAGAATCTAAGCTCTTTCACCCTCTCTCTCTCTCTTTCTCTCTGTGTGGCCTTTAGTTCATGTAAACACATGAATAAGAATGAGACTTTGAGGACTCATGTACTTATATAGTGAATAAAGCACACAGGCTCCACACACACACACCCACACACACACACACCCACACACACACACACACAGAAAGAGAGTGTGAGAGAGAGAGAGAGAGAGAGAGAGAGAGAGAGAGCGAGAGAAAATGCCTCCTTAATATAAATCTTTTCATGCATGCTCTTCAACTAATATGCAGACTGTCAGACATCATAAAAGCTAATGGATTTTTTTCTGTGTCACTGTCATGTCAGCCTTACCGTATTCAGGCGTTAAGTGCTTCATTGTTTGCTTGTGAAATAAGAGCTGAATCGACTGACTGAATCCTTCCGCTCTGTAGTGTGGATCATTAATACTAGGTACTTTTAGGTAATCAGGTGCTGCCTTCACAGTTGAATTTATTGCATGCTAAATAGTAAATTAATGAGTAATGAGTAAAGCTAAATTACTCTCTGATGAGTGATTAAAAGCATCTTGTTCTTCAGTTTTTTACTGTAACACCTCACTCATGGTCACTTTTGTCATCACTTTTGTCAGCTTGACTGAGGGCCCCTTTTCTCCTCTCTTTGCTCCTATTGTGTATTTCCATGATTGTATCTCTCTTGCAGAGAATCCTTAACACAGAGGTCTTCAGTTTTTAAGGGAACATGGCTGACGTGAGTGATGTCAAAATGACAAAGCCATGGCAAGTTTGAGGATCAGTGTGATTAAAACACACCGTTCTGAGGAGTCAGCTCACCTGCCACATTCATTCAGAACACAGCCCCAATTAAGGACACCATCAGCACCGGGCTTGTTCTGGCTCTGGTCCTAATGATGGGAAAACCCATATGTTCTCAAGAAGGGTCCAGAACTGACTGCAGGGTTTCGATGACTAACAATATGCCTGCTAGTGAAGCTATGACCTGAAGCACCCCACACCCAACACACACACACACATACACACACACGTGTTTCTTCACCATCCTTCTATCCAGGAATACTTAGTTCAGGTTTTGTGTTGGATAGGCAAATTTATAATTATCATTGTCTGGTTGGGTATGTGGGATAGAGCAGTGGTGCTTTTGATGTGGTTCTTCTTTTTGTGATTTATATGTAACTTTTTGATTTGTATGCAGTGTTGTACAGTTGTATGTAATTAACAGACATTTAAAAGTTGTCTGTAAAAGTTAAAATTGTATGTGCATACACGCATGGTGTATAAATAGTATTGCAACAGCAGCAGTAATGCAAGTAGCAGGACATCAGTGGGAGTGAAAAAAACTTAACTGAGTGTGTCATAGTGATGTTAATGAGGCTGTGCAGGGACACGAAGGGGAATGCTAACACTCCACACAGGAGTTCTGAAAGTTATTACCCAAGCTAGCTGCATGTGAGTCTTTTTTTTAACGACTGAATGAGATATTCACACAATACAAGTCTCCCACACTTTAGTATCTGTTTAACTACCCCCTCCCTCTCTCATCTCCCCCCCCCCTACTCTCCACCTCTCTCTCCCATTGACAGTGGGGCTGATTTCACAGACTGTTTGGCCACTAAACCCAACAGAATTTAGTCATCAATTGTTTTCAAACTGTCTTCCCAATTTCTCACGTTTAAATGCCATTACTGAAGGGTGAGAGGGTGTCATTGTTAAAGTTACACTGACTTTTGATGCTTTGATGGAAGCAAATCATTCTCCGAGGCCTTAAACTCAAAGGAAATTCTGGTCAAGTGCGTACTATGAGGAATACATATGCATCAGGATCATGAACCCCCACTAGTGTCAAATGCACAAGGTCCTTAAGTGCAAAAAGCTGTAATAAAAGAAAACAAGGCTGAAAATAAGCAGCTTTGTTCACTGAACGTCTGTAAATATCTAAAACTTGATCAACATCGATATAAAACCAATTGCAGTGTCCTGGGCTTCCCATATGATATTCAAAACTGATGATTCATTACAGGGACGGTGATATATGTCATGTGGTTAAAACTAGAGAGGTGTCCTGGTAGTGTCCCACTACAGAAAGTGCAGTATGTTTAAAGCCTGGCAATTCAAAAAGGATCAATAAAGAAATGGGAAAAAAAATGTGAGGCACTACAACCACTTTAAGAAAGGCTTCAAAACCGTACACATATCTTTTGACATCACACCCATTTTAGTTTGATAAACGATGAAATAGAATGTGTTTAACTGTAATATCATGTACTCACACTTTCACTTTTCATCTAATAATGTGGCAATGATGAAAAAACAGTGGGCGCTGAAAAGCGACAACACACTGTTAAATGTTGTTTAATAGACTAACTAAACTCCAAATTATATAATTGCTCTGGAACAATCGTGAACCATTTGACTAACGGTTGACCTAAATTTCTCCCATTTAGTTTATATTTTCACACACATTTGTGAACCCCTATCCAGAGTGCTGTGGGTATGTGTGTGTGTGTGTGTGTGTGCATGTGTTTGTGTATTTGCATATGTGTGTTTGTAGTTTTAACACCGATGTGTGAACACAACTTGGTTTAGTTAATGTATATAGAGTTTGTTGGACTGGAGAACTGTGTGTGTGTGTGTGTGTGTGTGTGTGTGTGTGTAGATTAGGGAGTGGGCTTGAGCAGTGTATTACAGGTTTTGAACAGGGAGGGGAGGGTCATTGTTTAGGGGGTGAAAGTGTGCCCTCTCTGCAATTGGCTGTGATTCGAATGTCTCATTATGCGTCTCATTGTTCCTTTGTGAGGCAGAGGGGGTATAAATTTAGCCCCATCAGTGCTCCAGGAAGACTCTCCCACAGCCACAAAACTGACATTTGTACTTTGACCAAAGAACGAGATAAGAGTGTGTTTGAGTGTTTATACTAATATCTGACATTTCAAGAATCACTCAAGAAGGAAGAGATTGTTTTATAATTCTTTCTTCAGGCTTTCTCATTTTTTTTTTTAGTTTGGGAGCTTTTTTCCCCTCATTTTTCAGTAATTCTGATCATTCAGCTGTCATTTATCCTCACAAAAACTACCATTTTGTTATCTTTTCCCGCTCTTTTTTTATTTGACAAAATGGATTCGGATGCTGGTTCCACTTGCAGTCGTTCCTCCTCTCCTGACCTGGCTGTGGACTCCACTGCGGGTGGCTTCTTCTCCAGCAAGATGTTCCAAACATACTGCGGCGGTCAGGAAGGCACTAACCAGTCAGTAGGCCATCTCAGAGGAGAAAGAGGCTCTGTGGCCACAACAAGCGCCGGGCTTGGGGGTAAGGCTCGGACAAGAGCTGATCTTTCCAAGGAGGACCTGCAAGATCTGCGACTGAAGGTCAACAGCCGCGAGCGCAAGCGCATGCATGATCTGAATCAGGCCATGGACGGCTTGAGAGAAGTTATGCCGTACGCCCATGGCCCGTCCGTGCGCAAGCTCTCCAAGATCTCAACTCTTCTACTCGCTCGCAACTATATTCTCATGCTCTCCAGTTCCTTGGAGGAGATGAAGAAGCTGGTGGGAGACGTTTACGGTGCTAATATGGCTTCCCAGAGCCGAGTTATCCCCCCTGCTCCAGCCCCTGCTCCAGCTCCTGCTCCCCGACTGCCCTTGCTCCCCCTAACCCAGTCTTTGCACTCCCTGGTGGCCAACCCCAATGTTGTCTCAGCACCCTCTGGAGGTATTCCACCAACAGCAGCCCAGGCACCTAATTCTCCACCCAGCAGTGGCTACTTGGGCTTCCATGCGCATCCCATCCCCTCTAGCCTGCTAAAGGATCCCTTACACTTAGCTGGTTCCTATAGGCACTTCCCTGGCATGCCCTGTCCCTGCTCTCTATGTCAACCCCTCCCTGCCTCCACAGCTAGCCTCCACTGTTTGCCACTGGGCAAATGAGTCCAGGCAAGGCACAGGACTGAGCAGGGTAAGCCACCTGGAACCCTTTTAGTTCTCGATACCTAAGCTGAGACTGAAAAAGACTGAAAGAATGGTGATTTTTTTTTTTTTTTTTACTTTTTAACCCATGGACTTTTGTACACATGTAGATAGTTTGTACAGAATTATGTTTAAAATACTATGTTGCTGCTATTTTTCTATTTTTTTTTTCTTTTAATTAATTCAGCATTCTCTAGAAACGTCTCATGAATTATCACACTGAAGTGAAATGGAAAGAATAGTTTCTATGAATTTCTCTTGCTGAATGTATTCCAAAAAAAGTAAGTGTGAATAGAAATATGCTTTTTGTACAAACCCTGTTTTCTTAAATTAAACATTAACTATGGAAATCGTGGCATTCGTCCCTTTTCAGACATCTTTGAATAACCTGGCATCAAGATAATGTTTGTGAAACATGTATTTTATGAGGAAATAGAAAAAAGAGAAAAACAGTCTACACACCACTTACCCATAAATGCTTAAAAGTACACTTCAAACACTAGCATACCAAATACTAGAGCTCAGTGATACTCCAATGTGCAGAGTATGAAAGTATAATCTTGAGGGGCAATTTCTGGATCAAGAAAAAGCACTCGGTTGACTAGCATCATCCATCTCTTTCTTCTCTATTCAGCTAATCTCAAATAAAACAGATGGTTTAAAAGGCTGGCAAAGAAAGCATCAGCTGCTAACTAGTTGTCTAACTTTAATGACTCAATATGGCAGTTCTCCCAAAAACCATTATTTCAGATTATTTCAGAACAACTGTGTTCTTAGCATATGCTAACCTTTGCTAGCTGCTTAGCTTGTACCAGCTGTGTGAAACCAAGATATCATGAGACAGAGTCACCACAAGCAGACATTTGGGAGCCATCCACACACATCCATCTCTGTCATAATAGTGTGTGTGTGTGCACACATGTGTGTGCGCGTGTGTGTATGTGTGTGTGTGTGTGTGTGAGAGAGAGAGAGAGAGGAGGAGGAGGAGGAGCAGGAGGAGGAGGAGGAAAAAGTAAAAAAGAAAAAAAAGCAGGAGCAAGCTAACTGCCGCCAGGTTGGCGCGTCGCTATTGTGGAGTCCAAGCAGGGGAGAGGGACAGTCCCCTTTCTCCCAGACACAGGACGATTTGTCAATGTCCAGTAAAGCTGCTGCCATATCCAAAACATCATGCTTCTTTGATTAATCATGGACACAAGCATCTGGGTTAAACAGCATTTAAAAATATATATATATATATATTTTTGATCAAAGTGTTTTTAGGGGGTTGTCAGGCACAGTTTGAACTATTTCATGACTTTTAGTTCTTTAGTTGATAATGATACACACAAGCAGGCTATCAGTCTGTTATACCCATCAGATATTGCCAGAGAAGTCTTTTTCTAATGTTATTTGTTCTTACTCTGACTTAAACTTTCTTATGTACTTCAAATGTAGGAAAACATACATGATATCCTAAAGATTTAACATCATGTCTACATACTGGCATGATTTTCCAGTACTAAACAAGTTTCCAGGAATTACTTACAAATAACTTAGAATATGATGTGTTTTAAATCCATATCCTTTGTATACCTACTATTTTAAAACTATCTCTGATATCCCTGTGCTGCATCACAAATATGAAGCATCAGTCTAAGAAACAGTTTATATCAGTTAACTTGAGTGAACACCTGTTCTGGTTACAAAACTAAAGACAATGATTAATATTGTGCCTCAGTGCAGCTCTAGATTGAGGCTGACCTGGAGCACCGATCCATGACAGCTTTTCCTATCCCAGCCCCTATTTTTATCACTGGACATTAAGAAATCAAGCTGACTCATGAGAAGCACTTGCCTTCACAAAGTTAACAGTAGAGACCTGCATTAGTCCAGGAGGCCCTTTTATGTACAATCACCCAGTGTTTCTCAAAGGCTAAATCAGGCGTGAAGAATACATGTTCCTCTTAGTAGCACTGTCTGACTGATGAGCTGAGGATCAGAGACAAGATGAAGAGATACCTCTCATCTCCTCCTCTCTCCCCTCCCTTGCTCAATCATTCAGAATAGAGCTGGACAATGAGACCCATCCAGGGACACAAAGAGCAAGGGTCAAAGGCGTCTGAGGGGCATCTCTCTCTCTCTCTCTCTCTCTCTCTCTCTCTCTCACTCGCTCTCCCTCTCTCTCTCTCTCTCTCTGTCCCTCTCTCTCTGTCCCCCTCTCTCTCTCTCTCTCTCTCTCTCTTGTCATCTCTGCATTTCATCATGGTAACAAGCAACTGGAGAGGCCCTGACTGTCGCACTGGGTCCCAAACAAAAGCGGTTAGCTCCTTATTGATGGGCCCCTATTGACACAGTTAAAAAGAGATGCCTGTCAGCACTCTCTAGCCCCGTCAGCTGGAGGACGTCCCAGCGGGAGGAGGCAGCTGCCGGGCTGCCCAGAGAAGGGGCTCTCTTGCTGGGTCGCCTGGTCCCCTTCAGCCCCTCCCCCCTGGTCTGCGGGCACAGGTGGGAATGGGAAGCTGAACACATTGTGGGGATTAGCGGGGTGCTGCCGCCCTGCCTTCTTTAGTGGGATAATTAGACACATTGACTTGTGCAAAAAAGCTGGTGTTTCCTGATTGGCAGCAGATGGTAAGGGCCCTGGAGAGAGGCAGCAGCAAGATATAGTGTGCATGCGTGTGTGTGTGGATCTGGACAGTGGAACAGTCATTCTCTTGAACCTGTCGTGAACAGGCTGTCTATTCGCTTAATGCTGAAAAAACTTCTCTTTTTACTGTTCCCTTTTGTCCTGCCGAGATTGAAATTGGAATCTATAAGTATTCTTACGAGCACATAAAGTATATTGATTTGTGTGATGTTGTAACTACAGCATCAAATCCATTAAGGTCATTTGAGAGGGTGCATCAATCAATACACAATATCAGCAGAGATTCAAAACTGAAATGGCTTTCTATCAAAATAAATTTTGGTGAAAAGAAACAGAGAACAGCTGAGTTCTGTGATGGAACACCACAAATGAAAGAGTCATACCTGTCTACTCAGGTTTATTTACAGTCAGTAGCCAGGGCATTAGGTACACCAGTCAAATACTTGCTAATTTACCCCCAGAAACTGCCTGGCCATTTAAAGTTCTACAAAGCGTAAAAAACATTCCACAATAATGATGGTGCATGATGACACAACGGCATCACACAACTGCTGCAGTACATTCATGCTGTAGACGGCCCATTACATCTCATTGGGTTAAGGTCTGGGGACGGTACAGGCCCCTTGGGTAATTTGAACTTTTAAAGTTCGTGGAGCAATTCTGAAACAATGAGTGCTTTGGAACCTATTACCTATTACATTTTGCTGAAAGTATCTATGTGATGAAGGTGTAACTGCAGTCATGAAATGATACACCTGATCAATAACAGTGGTCAGATATGCTGCAGGATTCAGACAATATTGAGTTGGTATTGTTCCAAATGTTATTACACCACTGCCATCAGCCACTAACGCTGACAGTAGTTAGAACAGGTCCCTGGACACATGTTGCTTATGATACATCTTTACTCTGTCATCGGCATGATGACACAGGAATCAGGATTTGTTAGATCAGATGATGTTTTTTCACTTTTGATGACTGAATGCCCATTGGAGACGCTTCTTGTTTGTAGCTGACAGGATTTGAGCCCAGCGTGGGTGTCGTCCATGATAACGACCGACAAGCTGAGTATGCTTGTATGTTCTTCCGCACACCACCATTGTGCTGTGTTATTGGCCTGTTTGTTCTTTGCCTCTTTCACTGTTTGTGCCATTGTAATTCAACGTCTCTAATTCACATGCTGTTTTTGCCCACAGGACACCTTGACTGGATGTTGTTTTTTTTTGCATGATTCTTGAATTGTGTGGTGTGTGGTATGTCTGTGCAAATACATTAAATGTGTATACAGCCCTGCACCCCCCCCCCCCCCCACACACACACACATATTATACACACTATCATGAACACTATCTATGATGAAAGCTTTTGGATTCTGTAACTTTCTACTACATGTTGGCAGTGATTACAGCTCCCATGGAAACGGATGAATGAATAAAGTCAAAAGAACCTAATCAATAAAAGATTGTGCATAGCTCCCAATGCACCAGTTCTCTGATAGACACTGTTAATTGGGGAACTGAAGGATCCAATTAAAGGGATTGGGGGGCAAGATGAGAGGACATATTGCTGAACACATGCACATATTGTGAAGCGTCTGGACATGGGCAGACTTCAATTAAGAGAGAGTCCTTCACCAGAAGCCTCCAGGCTGACCTTTTAACGTACTGCACAGCCCCATTTCCTCTATCACTGCATACTGATGAGATGAAAACACAGCTGGCACTAGGGTCAGCTCTCTCTCTCTCTCTCTCGCTCTCACACACACACACACATATAAGACTTAAATGGGGGCTCAGGTGGGAATCAGGGAACACCCATGAAAGCTGTATCCATATGGGCTGATTTGAATTCTAATTATGTGATAAACTCCTCCTGTCAATTCCATTATGGGGGAATTCTTTACTTGATAGTCTGTAACAAGGTGGGGGGGGGGGGGGGGGGGTGGGGGGGGGGGGGGGGGGGGGGGCAAGAGTCCCCCCCCCCCCAGAGATGTGTTTCTATTTGGAACTGTTAAGTTCTTAGTAGCCAAGCAATGTAATATGATGCCTAGGCAAGATAATAATTTTTGCTAATCATTCTGCGTATTGTTTAGTTAAAATATAAGAGTGGGTACATTATTTAACCATGCCACAGTATATTGCCAACTTAGTAAAAGTGGCACATTGTTCACTGACACTTGAATAGAGACATTGAAGCCAGGAAAAAAAACATTAAAAGATTTAACAGTATAAATGTGCAAAGTGCAGTAATGACGTAAAAGGTCCATTTGTTTTAGTTTTAGACAGTAACAGCAAAAGTCTGCATTCTAAAACAAAGATAGAAAGAAACAGAAGAGCAGCATGTAAAATATTTCGCGTGATGCAAAATATCACGCAAACCTATAACCTTTGGATGTACAACAAACTTTGGTTATACTTAATATACAAATATCATATAAAAATATAATGGCTACCCGTTCATTGACTTCTCTACATACGGAGGGTTTACGGGTAAAATCGAATTAAATGTGAAAATTAACAGACAGCCAAATGAAAAGAACATCTGCGACGTTGCATCATGTCGTCTCGAAAAGCTTGATCCTCGTCAGACGCCGTAGTACAGTCGTGGAAAAAATAATAAAATTATTTATCTGACATATACCTTTACGTTATACCATTTTATGTTCACCACGTGTCGATCTAAAGTCACTGTTGAAAAGTAATGAGATTTATTTATTTTCATTTATTTTGAACCGTCACCGGGGTCAGAGTTCAGGAAATACTTATGATGTCATGCTGTAAAGATGGCTGAAGGGTGAGTTTTAAGTCGCTAAATACTTGTTTTGCTACATAAATTAACTCTCTGCACCCTTCTAACGCCGCTTACTCTGTTGAGTATGTGTTTATATGAATAGTTAGAACGATCAATTTAGAGATTTGATTTATCAGCGTTATGTATGCTACTTGTTGTTGTTGGATAATCTACACTAGGAAGTCCGTCTAGGTTTGTTTACAAAAAATGTTTGCAGCACTCAGCCAGCGGCAAGCTAGCGATGTAAAGTGACATATTCAGTATTTGAAGAAACATATCAAAATCAGTCGACCAAATATCACGCTGTATGCTACTCATATTTCTGAGCGTATCTTTTGATTTGGGACCGTTTCATATCAAAGAGACGGAGTAGGTGACGAACGCATCGTTATCCCTTTAAGCTATCCATGAAGCTTGTGTTTGCGACTGCCTCAGTCATTCGAAGTCCGATTGCTCGAACCGCCTGTGCTTGTGCGAATATTTAGAAAAATATAAAGTTACGTATTGAAAGTTATTCCCATAACAATATAATTCACTTCACCATGCCATATGGTAATAGGGAAGGCGGTTGGTGGGGAGGCTGGCTTCAGCAAAGCTTCCAGGCCGTCAAAGATAAGGTAATTTTTTATGTGCTAATCTTATTTAAAGACAGTTTTTTATTTAGTTGTATTCAGATATATTGTGTTATATGACCACAGATTGTGTAGTAAGTATCGATTAGTTGATTAGCATAATTATACTGATAAATCATGATCGCTTCCCACCTTACAGTCAGCTGAAGCGTATGAATTTATCAAACGTGACTTAACGGAGTTCTCGAACGTGGTGCAACATGACACTGCGTGTTCTATCGTGGCTACAGCAAGCGCCGTCAGGAGCAAACTAGCGGTAAGTTCTGAAGTATCTCCAAAGCGAATCTCTGGTTAGCTTTGCTCTCATATTTCCCGGACGTCTCATTCCTAATCAATCCTGAGTATATGTACTGTATATTATATCTCTGTGTGTGTGTGTGCGTGTGTAGGTGGAGGGCTCCTCAGAGACAACAGAGAAGGTGAAAAAAGGACTGTCAAATATCCTAGGAGTCATAACAGACACCCTTGCCCCACCTCCGGACAAAACAATTGACTGTGATGTTATCACACTGGTAGCTACACCAGCTGGCACCACAGAAGTGTATGACAGCACCAAGGTGAGTGTAACTGTCTTTCCTCTGAATATGTGCTGAAATGAATTAAAATGAAAATGTTTTAAAAAGTTATTTCATGTTTTTCAAATCATAGCTGATTTATATAGAGGAAAATATTACTGAATCGTTTGAAACTGTGTCATAATGTTCTCTCTCTCAGGCTCGTCTTTACAGTCTACAGGCTGACCCTGCCACTTACTGTAATGAGCCCGATGGTATGTGACTCTGTCTCTCTCACTCACAAGCACAAGTATGATTTTCTCATTGTTTAATCTCCATGTCTCCAACACCAAATCAAAATGTTCTGCACATGCTTAATTGATACAAATGGAAATTTAGTTTCCTATCTTATAAAATAAAAACTGATCAGCGAAGATGTTAGATAGCATGCTTATTTTCAGTATGTGTGTGTGACATGCAATTTGACCAGTAAGTGAGAATTAATAAGAAAGTAAAACTGACTCTGAAGCAGCCTAGAACACCTGCTCTATTTTCAGCCAACTGTGGCTCTCTAGTTTCGTAAAGGTTTGAAATGGTCTGTTTACGGCAAATATTCATTATTGATACTTCGGTTTTTATTTAGTTTTTTTTTTTTCTTTTATTTGTTCCTATCTGTCCAGGGGTATTTTACTGGGTCTTGAGGATTAGTTCATTTGTCTCAAATGGTACTGAGCAACTGCCAGGCCAGACACTGATATTGTTAAGTCTGAATGTCAGGTCTGTACACACCTAAGCAAGAGTTTCGAACTTATTCACACGTTGCCAAGGGATATTAGCAAGACTACAAACTTGGAAGAGATTTAAAACAAGCTTGACAAGGTGATGAATTTGCTTTTGACCTACTTTACCAATGTACAGCAGCACATGTGTGAGGGGGAAGCTCAGTGAGGTGTTGCTTTCAGTCTAATTCTGGAATGACTTGCAGGGTTATATGGAGAGCTGTAGGACTGAGATTGCAGTATCAGAAGATTTCACATGTGGTATTATGGTAATTATATGACATTTTAATTTGTACATACGGGCAGTCACGAGCATGGATGGGAGAATGCGTGCCATAACAGATGATAATGCTCCGACAGTTTGAGATGATGGTATTGTAGGATTACTCAGTAACCAATGTAAAGGTAATAAAATCATTATATGAGTAATTATAGAGATATATTATAATTGGAATAGCAGAGAAAAACAAGCCAAATACCACTGTCAAGCAGGATAAATTTTACATGATAAATGATTATGATTTATAAATTACACAGCGAAATTTATATATTTAAACTCACAATTCCCTCAAAGTAATGAGAGAGATCAGTAAGTTTTTTTTTTAGCCTTGCAGAACAACATACTAATTGTACGTGACTCGTATGACAAGTCTGAGCCACTACATTTTGTTCAGACCCAAGGGAAAATTCAAAATACCAGAAAATCACTTTTATGAGCCATTTATGAGCATATCTGTTTGTGTTAGTGGTTCTTTCAAGAGGCCTGTCAATTTGTATCATAATTAAATCTCAAGCATCCTATAGCATGTGGCTGTGAAAACCCAGTCCTGGAGGACCCAGGTCCTGCTGGTGGAAAACAGGCGTGTGTTCTTCATCCAGTCAAATACCACATGCGGTTGGTTGAGAAGAAAAGCAGCAGTACCTTAGCCCTCCAGGACTGGATTTTGACACCTCTGCTATAGCATAATCCCTTATAATGAACCCAGTGAAATTGTGTGCTCAACTTTGAGCATATTTGTGAAAGAAGGAAGAATTTGCTCTAAACCCATTCTGCAGTGACAGAAAAGTACATAAATTCATCAGTCTTTTCATTTTACGTTTGTCTTTACTTATATGTGCTCTCCTGACTTACCACTAGTAAATAGTCACATGTCCATAAGCAAGAAGGAGAGGAAAATGTTCTATATGCACATGGGGGCTTAGTAGATTTTGCTTTTTTTTTGTGTGGTTTTTTTTCAACATTGAGCCTAATGTCCTCCTTTGGCTGGCTTTATTTCTAATTGTTTGATGGTATTCTGGTCAGGGTCTGATGTGGTTTGTTGTTGTGTCTGTTTTTAGGACCCCCAGAGCAATTTGATGCCTGGCTCTCCAGCTTCAGTCTGGAGGAGAAGAAAACAGAGATTTCAGAGCTGCTGGTCAACAGCCCCTCCATTCGGGCTCTTTACACTAAAATGGTACATTCCATCTCTCTTCTCTCTCTGACTCCATATAGCAACATGGTCTCTACTTGTTTCTGACAGTTGGTCTGTGTCTGGTTTTTTTTCTCTTTACTTAAAAATGGTAAATTTTGTTTTTCCTCAGTTTGAGTCCTTTCTACCAAAGTCTGCTCCCCCCTGATTTGGAACTTTCACATCAGAACAGCTTACATTTTTTAAAATTAATTATGTTGTCTTTTGGTTTTGAGTTAGGTCTGAAATGGATCTCAGATATTATAATCTAATGGAAATTCAACACTAAGGGGAAACCCCCCCCAGAAAATATCTAACATAAAAGACACACCACATAAAAAAGCTGGCCAACAGATAGCATGAAAAAATGCCAAATCACTGTCTCCAAGAGGGAAATAAATCTTTTTGTTCTCTTCAGGTGCCAGCAGCAGTAGCTCATTCTGAATTTTGGCAACGCTACTTTTATAGAGTCTTTCAGCTGGAGCAGGTATGATTTCATGTACTCATATGTCATATAATATTATTATATTATATGTCATCCTAAAAATCATTCACTTTGTTTGAGTGAGGAACATTTTATCACCTCTCGTGTTCTTAAGAAGAGAATATAACTAGCTTTACTTTTATTAGCTTTACTGGTTTTCTGAGTGTCGTTACCTCAATTCCTAATTACTAGACCAAGAAGCCCATGAAACGTGCTTTCCTGTCAGCTTGAATTAGCTCGTTAAGGATGTTTAACCTTTAAATTCCTGCAGAGATTTAAACTGGGTTCTGTTCAGCACTTAAAGAAGTTTCAGAGCAGAGAATAAAGCCCACTTGTCATTACATTCTTTGTAAATGTGTTACTGGTGTACTGCCATCTAGTGGTTCTTTGTTGTTCCTGCATTATGTCCCCCTGATCAGATCCCGATACTGAGGGAGAGCAATATTATAGATTGTGATAATACAAAACTGGCTTGATTTTTATGTACTTTTTCAGAGCTCAAGATAAAGATTTAAGGGCAGAATAAGAGAAAAGAGTATGTTGATGGATGTTAGATTTGTTGTGTATGTGTGTCAACAGGAAGAGGCCAGGAGAGTGGCTCTGAAGCAGAGAGCGGAACGGACAGCACGCAAAGAGAGTTTGTGCTGGGAGGAAGAGGATGAGGAAGGTACATTTCTCACCACTGCAGAGATAGAATGAACAACCTCTCCTCTCTCTATAAATGATATAATCTGAAATCAGTTTTTAGAGCTTCAGTACTGGAGAGAGAGAGTGAGAGAGAGAGAGAGAGAGAGAGAGAGAGAGACACACGTTACATTCAGGGTTCATTAACCAGCGGTTTTATGGAGTCAACTGATCATTGTCAACCTTCCTCTCCAGTGTACCATTGCTCCTTTTTTTTTCTAGATGAATTTCTTGGGGCCTCATCCACATCTCGTCTTGACTTTGCACCTCCTCTGGAAGAATCCAGTGTCCCCTCAGTAACCTTGGAGACGACACCCCTAAAACCCTCCCCCTCTCAGCCAACCAGTTCTCCTAGTGAAGGCTTGTCTGACGTCACTCCCTCAGTCAGCAGTGACAGTGTCAGTCTTCCCACTCAGCTGGAGCTGCCACGGGAACCTTCTTCTGAAGGAGAAACTATAAAACTCACCCAGCCTGTTACAGAGGAGCTCACCATGAAGCTCTCTGAGGCCAGCCTGGATGAAGGGCAAGGACAGGAAGAGGAGAAAGAAGGAAGAGGGAGAGAGGAAGGGCAGAAACCCCCAGAGATTGACACCTCCACGGAGAAGGAGAAAGACCTCCAGACCCCAGCTCAGATCAACAGGACTGAACCGACCAGAGAAGATGGACCCCAGGACCTCAGAGTGTTTGAGCTCAACTCAGACAGCGGCAAATCAACACCCTCAAACAATGGCAAAAAAGGTAAGGAACAAGAAAAGGAGGCAAGAGGGAGAGGGAGCAAAAGAGATTCAAAGGAGCTAAAAAGATGTTCAGTGACCCCCCCCCCCCCCCCCCCCCCCCCCCCCTCTTTGTCATTTTTTTTTAATAACCACGGTCCAATCTCTGTGCACTGTAGGATCTAGTACAGATGTGAGTGAAGACTGGGAAAAGGATTTTGACTTGGATATGACAGAAGAAGAGGTCCAGCTCGCTCTTTCCAAAGTTGATGCTACAGAAGAGGTACACAACTATTAATTTCATTTTTTGAATGATTATGAAATAGACAAACATAATATCTCTGTCGAAATATTTTTGCATTTATTTATACATTTACATTTATTCAATCTATATTGCATTTTGGTTAAAAAACAAAAAAAAACAAAACAACAAAAAACATAACCGTTAAATTCTCCTACAATTATGAAGTTCTAACAAAACTATTCACCATCTGACACTAGAAATCGATAACTGCTGTGCTCGCAAACTGGTATGCATACCCATATTTAAAACCAGTTTATCTCTTCCTCTAGTTGGATGATGAGGACTGGGAAAACTGGGACTGAAGAACGAAGCATTGTTTCGGGTTCTGTTGCGACCACGACGCGAGACGCTCTCCTCAGACAAAAACCATGCTTCACGTATTTTAACTCTTTAGCCCATGCTATCACCTTGTGTCTCATTCCGTAAATCAGGAGATGCCGATTACCGTAGGGCCTGCAGGGTGTGGTCTGAAGCCAAGAACGCTGAACTTTCAGCCAATAAAAAGATATTGATCGTGCAGAGCGTGCTAAGAGTGTCCACTGAGCAGCCATCTTGTACATACATTTTCTTTAAGGTGAATGATTGGGTGAATGTTTATAAAGAGGATGCCCCTCGGTCGTTCTAGGCTCTTTTTCCTGCTCCTAGTGGATTTCTGAAGTAAGAGATACAATCTTTCGTATTCTATTGGCTCAAATGTCACCATTTGCCCTCTCTTCACAGTAATGACATTTAATTTTACAGTATGTAAGTCGTGGTAGTCTAGATCAAATTACAAGGTGGGAGATCAACTTCAAGGCTACAGAATAGCCAAAAGCTCAAATGCTGCTAATCACTTTTTGAGGATGGGGTCAAAAACAAACAAACAAACAAAAAAACAATGAAATTCTACACATGAATATAAATGCTATATTTTTTTTTTCCTCAAGTGGTGACATTGGATTTCGTTCCTTTGCAGTCAAATTACTAACATCTCTAATCTTATGCAAATGAAATTAGCCTTTGGAATTGAACATATGTTTGTTATAGAGAGTGGGAAATACTTTTGCAAATGGATCACTCTTCATAACTGCACCACCTATATGGCCTTGTCCAATGTGGAAAATATCTTTGTAAAACACTCAAAAAAAACAACAACTGTATTTGACTAAACATTACAAAGCCATGAGTAGTTCAGTCTCCTTTCTTTAAAGTTTCATTTCTTTTCTCTCCTTGCTGGGTCACTTTTCATACATTTTCATTTTCACTTTGTTCAGGCATATGCTGTGACCTGGTAACATCATATCATATCATATCATAGATGGGAGTGTGTTACCTTCTTCCTATCTGTTTTTGCCATATTTCTTCTTAGAGGAGGGAGGTGTAGCCATTTTCTTTGAAAAGGAAAAAAACCCCCAAAAACTTCCAATCATCTGTAATTTGGACGCAATAAGAAAAGTTGCAGATATGTCTTTGTCGTGAGGGCAGTGCAGAACTCTGGGTGTTGACCGGTGTTTTTTGTTTTGTGCTGCGTGGCTCCTCACTTGGACACTGAATGCTACGTACTGACACTCCACAGTGGATAGCCGTAATGTCAATTCCCTTTTGATACGCTGCAACCTGAGGAAGTGATTTGGGCTCATGGGTGGTGGAACTGGACATTGCTATGTGTAATGGTCATTGCTGCAGTAAATATTCAAGTTAACTTAAGGTTTTTCTTACTTTTAACATTCAGCCTGGAAACTGATTTTCTCCAGCTTATGGATATGGGCTTTATAAATCAACTGTTTTATGTTTAGCCCAAGTGTAGTAATGCCACTACTATGTGTAGCACGTTGGTTCTGTTACATTACGCTGAATCATTTGTGTAGTGGGTGTTCTCTTGTACATTTTCATGTTTAGTAGCTTAACATCTTGTCTTTAAAGAGGCTTCACTTGTTTCTCTTGGCTTTGCATATAAGTTGCATGTCTCAATCATTCTTTCACACTCTATTCTGAGTATGATTACTACTATGTTAATGTATTTTCACTTTTACATATTTGCACTTTAAAAAAAAAGAAAAAAAAAGGTAATAGGTCTCGAGCTGTTGATTTTTACGCCAATATATTTTCCTCTATTTTTCAAATGAGCATTGCCATTAAAAGCAATTTCATGCTAATGGTCAAGTCTGTTTTGAATGTCTTAACTCTAGTGGTATTGGTATTGATGGGAGAGTTATGGTAAAGGAATGAATAATGCTGGGTCTGTATTTACCTTTGAGTGTTTCTCTGAAAGGCTCGTAAACAATCCACGTGTTTAGAGATGACCCCACATATTGCCACTGTGTGTAGCAGCATCGTTGTGTAGCAGTATGTTGCTGTTAGTCCACCAGGGAATTAAAAGACAGAGAAACCACTGATGGCTTTTGAACTTGCTCCTCTATACTAATTCCAGTCATTAGCTATATTTTCATTCCTTTATATTTCTGATGCTTTTATCCTGAGCAAAAACTACATGCAGTGTGGTTGGTGCATCAACATGTGTACGGATTCTTGCATGTGCAGATCTCCGAAACGGCTTGATTTCCATTGTAGGTATCACTTTCAGGTTACCAGACATCTCAGCCCTGCCTGTCATTAGTGACTGTGGCTACTTGTTTGTGATTAACCACGTAAAAGTCATCAAGAGAAGGGTGTATCTCAAATACATCTTAGGCTGTGTATCATTCAAATTGCTGTGTAATTATTTACTGTTGGTTCAGTTACTGTTGTTTCCTAGCATGGCCAGAGGTTTCCAAGATTGACAAGGACACTGCTGGTGTCAATGGCCAATGGTCAGACAAAGTGTGATTGCTCTAAGAATTGATCTCTACTTTCCCATTGCCAGCATCTGCTGAGAAGCACTTTCAGGTCATATCTTCTAGACATTCTATGAATTATACTTCAAGATCTTTCTGTTTATTATTATTATTATTATTATTATTATATAAAAGAGCAGAATACAATTTTTAAGACAGTGAATAAGATTTTAACACTTTACAAAATTAAACAAAACATTTGTGAGAAAAACGCACTTCCAATAAGAGGAGAAATCTAAAACAAAATTAAGGAAAGATGTAGCACGCTTATGCCAATGCCGTGTACCGAAACGACGATTGATAAACACAATTTTTGCACAGAGTAATGCACCCGAATTCAGCGTTTTGACTGAAGGAATGGGTTGCCACAGAATCAACTAAATTTACAGACAGCACAGCAGTTGCTTGCAGAAGTAAGTAAGCGAAAACAGAGGCGCCGTAATGCTGCAAGGTAAGGTAAGGTAAAAGGGTGAGGGGAGGGGGTTTAGGGGGATAGGGACGATCCAAGTGCCCAGCACTGACAGTGGGCCCTTATAGAACACTAGTTGAATACTTTCATAGGGCCCAAAATTTCTAGCGGCACCCCTGAGCAGAAATAATATCGGGGTTTAAGTGCAGTTAAATTGGTCCCAACGTCGACTTGTCTCTCCCGTGGAACGTTCGGTTAGTTGCTAAGAAATATGGGTTTTAAACAATTTTAACAAGCGCACGGCTCAGTTCAGAGGTAACGGTTGTTGTTTGCTAAGATTATTTAGAAGTAAGCTATATATTTCACACGACATGCTGGCTAACCTATGGAAAAAATATATTAGTAATGTAACCTTAAAAGGCAAAGAAGAGATGAACCAGATGACAGAGGAAAATCCAACTGTTAATATTTTCAAGGTGGGCTAATGTTATCCAACAAGGCTACGTGTCAGGTGAGTGGTCAATACCTTACCCGATTACTCTTTACAGGCCAGCTATACAAACAAACTTATGGACGTGAGCGCGGATCAACAGCGTGAGAATGTGTCGCAATCTGTCAACAATGTGCCAACAACGACACAGACTGATCCAAGTTCTCCTGACAGGCCACCAAACAGGTGAAATAATCAAACCAAAACTAAACAAACAAGCAACATCAATAACACTACGTGAAAACTTGAATATGAAAACTACAGAACAAAACGTTGCCTGAACATCGTCACTGACCATGCTGACTGCCTTTCTTGTCTCCAGAGAGCTTAAACGATGTCCTGGTAATCACTGTTTGACAGTTTGGCGAGAGGAGAAGAGGGAGTCGTGCAGAAGCAGGGCAGACCGCAGAGGGCTAGCTCCGAACCCAAACTCAGATGTTTAAGCCAGCGCATGAAAAAAATAAATTTCTGCTTTAAAGTTCACTGTGATGAGGGAGGTTCATTAGGTAAATGGCTATGTAATTGCAGTTCATGTTCATGTGAAACAATAGCTTTGGTCCCGTATAGCCTTCTCATGATGTGGGCTTTATATGAGGTCAAATGTAGGTTTTAAAAATGCAGTGTAACCGCGCTCAGAAGCATATTACCAGGAAGTCATTGTATGTAGTTTGTCATAACACATTATTAATAAATAATGTGTCACTGTAACTATAGGGATGTTGCTGTATGAGTGGAATTAATAGTCTCTTTATGTAGGCTACAGAATTAGGCCTAGTAGGGACATACAACTTTAATATGATTTTAGTATGAGTTTAATATGATTTTACTCCACATATTTAGGTAAGTTATAATAATATTTGTGCGGCCAAAAAAGGAGGAGGGGTTGGGACGGGGGACTTTCAACAGTTCCCAACACGTTGTATTGAATATAGTGTGTATTGATAGACTCTAGACATGCTGTTTGTTGTTGGTCTAGACAAAACTGGAATTCTCTGACAGTTTTCACAGTAAGCAGTGGGATTGTACTCAACAGGCTATGTGTAAACTGATTACATTAAGTGTTCTTTTACAAACTTCTCTCTCTCTCTCTCTCTCTCTCTCTCTTTCTCTCTCTCTCTCTTTCTCGAGCCAATTAAGCAAATGTCAAGTGAGGGGAATGAAGTGACTCATGTCTGCACTTAAACCAAGAAAGAGCATTACACAATGAGAGGGATACTGACCAATGAAAACTGGGATAAATTAAAGTCATGTACAGGAACCATGTAAAGCTGGTTTGCGATCACACCCCTTAGAACATAGAATGATCATATGTTCAGAAACTTATGATGCTATCATATGATCACTTGTACCAGACAGATTTTTCCTGTTCACGTGCACCAGAAACACTGTGGCCAAACTGCCGTTGCCTTTTCTCACACACAATACCTTGCTACATTTTTAGTAATGTTGCCGCTCTTTTCACTTCGCTTTCAAGGTCAGGCAATAAAGATAGTGTGTAAGGCCTGTCTTTGTTTATTTTGTTGTTGCATTGACCCCATAAACAACTTTTGCGATTTTTGGATTTTCAAAATAGCTTTGAAAAAGATTCTTTGTGAAAATACGCTTTTTATTTGTGAGGACGAGTTTTGGCCATTAGATGGCAGCATTCTCTCATTTACCGTGACACCCTACTTAAAATGGGGTTTACTACTCATGAACTACTGCATAAAAGTACTACTTAACACTGTGACACTTAATTTTTGCAGCCATAAGGCAATTTTGTGTGCATTCATATAGTGCATGCACTCACACACATACACACACACACAGATGTACAGTACATAAGGTCCAGAGAACTGTTATTTATATTCACCTATGCACTGGTTCTCATGAAACTGCAAGAGTTTTTTTCTCTTTTCTGTCGTTGGCAGTTGGCACATGTGTGTGTGTATGTGTGTGTGGTTAATGTAGGTCGTAAAGGGAACACCTGCAACATGCTTTTTTTTTTTTCTTCCTTTGCAACGCTCTCGTCATACGCTAGACACAGAGCAAGATAACATCTCTCTGTCTCTCTCTCTTTCTTCGATTCTTTCTTTAGAAGAATGTAACTGTATGGAAATTTCTAACTGTTTGTTTAAATGTTATTCACCCTTATGTTTCCCTTGTACATAATTTATAAAGTTATGCACTAAAATTACCACATCACACAGGCCTGCACTTTTTTTCTCCCCTACTTTGTTTATGACATCTTACCGCATTGAGTGTGGGAAAATTTTTGTGTGGGTCTGTAAATTTCAGAGTGATATCATTGAAGCAGCACCGAATGAAAATTCTGTGGTTTAAAATGGATGCTGCGAAATAAATCATTTTGAAGGTTTTTTGTAACCTTACAGTAATAAGAGTGCACTTGATTTAGGCCTGAATTTGTATAAATTGTTCATTCAGTCCTGGTGTGTGTTTTAGAGGTTGCGTAGCTTAACTATTACTTCTACTTTAGTTTTTCTATGTTGATTAATGATAAAGTAGCCATACTAGTGTAATTAAGTTGAGATAGTGTCTGTTAGAAATTTGGAAATTTGGGGTTGAAAGTTTTAGGCAAACATTGTGGGAAACCTAAGTCAGATCTTGATTTAAATAAAAGACAAGAAAAGAACTTGTGACCCTGTTCTCACTAAATAACCAGATACCAGGAGTACTACCCAAACTTTAATCACGATTCAGCTTATACTCCCTCAGTGACACTGGCACACTTACTAACATACACAGACACACACACACACAGATGCACACCATTTCAGTGGCTGCTACCTTACATGGTTTTTATATTACACCATGGAAAACCCACTGGGAGGATGACTGGGATCCCCCTGACCTGTGTGAATGTGAATTTGAATGTGAATGTGTGAGTCATAGAGACAAACTAAAAAAAAAAAAAACAACAACCAGGAAGTGGGATTTTAACATATAAAACCATACCCCCCTGTGTACTACAACCAAATAAAATTACAGTGTTTTTTGGATTAATTCCCCATATGGCCCATTCCCAGCTCCCCTAGTGAAGAGGCATAGTCTGGTGACATCTGACCGTAAGGAGGAAGCTGTAAACCGCTTTTCACACTGTACTCTGACATCAGTGCTGGGAATCTTTCACATCCCCCAGTCCAAAGTGGTTTTAAAAAAATGTTCCCACACATAGAAGAAGGTCACAATTACTTGCTCATTATTCACAGTGGATTCATCCCTGGTTCTCTGGGCAAGTGTGACAAGAGTGTCGCAATCACACCACTTTTCCAAAACAAATGTTTACTCGAAGAACCTCTCTCACCATTCAATACAGAACTCTCCATACAGAAAAAGTTGGCATTAAATGAACATTCTACTCTCAAAGGGGGTTTTTGTGTGTGTGTGTGTGTGTGTGTGTGTGTGTATTTTCGCCTAGAATAAATTTTTTCGAGTTTATGCGGTTTGTGTAATCTATGAGAGAGGAAGTTTTTTTGGGTGGGGTTTTGGAAAATAAGGTCCACAGATAATAGGATGTATTTTTCACCCACTGAATTGCCATGCACTCATGGTTGATTTACTCAGAGACTGGCGTTGCTGTGCTTAGTTTTACTTTGGCTGCATTTTACAACACAAATGTTTACAGAGTTGTTCAGTGACAGCAAAGCATCTATTGGTGTTATTTAAAGTCTGCAATATCTCTGTTAAAGGCTGTTATTTCTTGGCATCCTTGATGTTGGAGATAATATCACCTAACTTGGCAAGAGCAGGTTATGTGTAACTGGAAGTGATATTGCTTGGTTTCATTCATACTGTGATGATGTTCTTAAGACTGGCGTTGTTTATGCTGGTATCATTTAAATATATAATATATATTTTGTAGTCATTGTCTTTCCAAGGATTTGTTTCAAAAGAAAATAGTAACCCAAACAAATGCTACCTTCAGTTTCCACTATTTACTTGTTCATGCAGTCTGTTCTTCTGGGGAAAACAATCTAGGGGAATGTTTCTGTGACTGTGTTACATCCACTGTGGAGATTACCAACGATTTTGCACTGATGCATTACCAGCCTTCCTTTCATTGAGATTTGCGCATACTGTGTTCATTTTAATGGTCTTGTTGACAGTCTTTTGTTGTTCTTGGATTGGTTGTTAATTGTTTTCTATCCATTTATTGTACTATTTAGCCCTTTACTGTGGGTCAAAATGCGGAATGGTTTGCTTGCTCTGTTTTTTTTTTATCAACCCACTGTTTCAGGTGGCAAAAATATGAGGAAATCTGAGGGGCCCAATGTGTAACCCTGGACTATGGCTCAGTGGTCTGTGCTGTATTCCACTCATAGTTTTGCCAAAGAGTCTGCTCTGCCCTGTTCGTCTGGAGTAGTGACACACCATCTGCTTCCATGACAAGATTACAGCCGATGGGAGAAGAAATCCCACAGGAAACCAGATTAAATACACTATGAAATATAGGACATGATTCAGTGTCAACCTTTCTCATGTTCTCTCTCTCTCTCTCTCTCTCTCTCTCTCCCTTTACCCCATCCCTCTTCATTTGGGAGAGCAAAGCCAATTATGTATGAAAAAGGATGGAAAATAGACAGTATTTTTCAAATACTGCGAACACATATGCACTCACACAAATGCAAATGATGAGTAAATGTCCATTTAAAACCACAAAACACACTTATCATATTTCTTCATGTGAAGTTTCTCTCTTTCTTTTTTGCTTTCTCTCTGCAAATCTCCCCCACTCTAACTGTCCTCATTTTTGTAAACCAGTGTCCAAACCACTGATGTGTGTGTGTGTGTGTGTGTATTTGTTTGTGTACTTTCATTTCATTACTCTCTGCACCTGTTTTGATACTGTCAGTCTAAATGTGTTGCACTGGTTACTGAAAAAAGCCTCTGGGTGGCAAACCAAGAAGAAAGCAAAATAAACCTGAGAGATGTAGTTAGGCACTTCTGATGAGAAGGTAACCATAGAAACTGGGAGTCTCAGACTCCTTGTTTGGATTGTTTTGCGTCACTCATGTTCCTAGAGTGGAGCGAAGAAATTAGCAGCTCTATTCTTTCACGTAATAGAAAATAGGTTTTCCTCAGACGGTTTAACCTAAAATATTTTGAAATGATTACATCAGAACACAAGCTAATTGACAGCAAATGGGATCAAAAGTTTTCATTAATACTGTTGACTATATGCTCATTCGATTGACAACATGTCCATTTGTTTTCATATGACAGTTTCTCATTGCTACTGAAAAGATAAAAATAGAAAGCTCTTGTAAACATGTTTGCTCTCTGAGAGGAAGCAGCCACGTCATAGCGATATGTGACTGTAACTTATGATGCTGAGACCTGGCTGTATAAACCCCTCCTCTCTTTTTCTCGTAATTTGGCATGGGCAGTTATATTCTTAAGTCTCCCAGTAACACCAATACGGAATGTAATAACTAGTACACACTTCTTTCAGTATGTGCAAAGCAAAATGCCAAAAAAAGCAGATCAATTGAATAAAATCCCCTTTGTTTTCTCCTGTAAAGCCCAGGGGGCACAGATTTGAACTGCCCTGAAATGGCTGTCATCCACTCAGTCATATCACTGAATTAGTCGCCCCGAGAGAATTATGAAGCCTGGTGATGTTAAGAGCTAGCAGTGGCAATGGGGGCTATGGCTACGCTAAGGAATGCTGGAAATGCTTTTAGCCAACCAGTGACAGAATACAAAGAGCTCCCTCTCCACCCCTCTTCTGCCCCAAAGGCAGTGCTCTTTTTTAAGGCTTTTGTGTGTGTGTGTGTGTGTGTGTCCTCTCAGGCATGAGTAATGAGAGTGCTTCGTGATGACTTGTCTTTTTGCCATTGTGGTCCCTATCTGGATGTTTTTAAACACTCAAATGTGGAGTTTAACCCCCAAGTCCTCTCCATTGAAGCAGTGAGCTGTGTACAGTAGAGCCCACAGGGAGTATCTGTGATACAGAAAGCGACAGAGAGAGTGTCAGTGAGTGTAAGTGTGATATTTCAGTGTCAGTCAGTGTCCAAATGGTTCATGTGTACTGTACATTCTGAAGAAAGAAATAAAGACAAAGATTATAGAGAGGAGGGTTAAGAATGGTGACGTTAAGAATGTTGGTCATCAAACTGTTGTCATATAAACAAAGTCATCCTTATCTGAGAGAGAGAGAGAGAGGACAGGAGGCTAGGATGTCATCACGGCACGCCTCACTTTTTATAATCTAACTATCTGCTCTTTCGAAATTACAAATTTATATTCATGGTGCCGCCACTAAAATAAATATCAAGTCCTCTAAAGGTTAATGAAATGACTGTGTTGCATTCTCACAGTAGGCTGCACCATGCAGTCCTCTGGCTGCTATGGAAACCTTCCGATCGCAGAGTTATTTCTTTGATAATTAGAGACAAAAATGACTGAGGCTGCAGGTGAGCGGACGTTTGCACACGGCCCCTAAACCACCCCACACACAGACGCAGACACACACAGAACACACAGACACACACATATGTGCGCAGGAGGTCATCATGTGACTCAGCTTACTTTAATGTACCTTGTTTAAACTGATTCTCCCACCATTCGAAATCAGTTCACTGTTTCTTTGGTTTAGTCGATGATTCAGTCGTTGGTTTGATCTGATGTCTGTTCAGTAGCTCATCTGTTTTTGTGTATATATAGCCTTTTGATGTGTTTGTTCTTACAAAGTGTTGACTCTGTTATGAGCAATTCTTAGCTTTCCAAGTTCCAAGTCTGTTCCTGTGTAGTGTGTTTGTAATTCTCTTTGGCTCAATTTTGTCTTTCTGCCTGCCTGCCTGCATCTGAGTTTGGTTCTCGACTTTTGTATCAACTGGTTTGTTTTAATGAACACATGCACATTCATCCAGTTTCCCTTGGTAATCGTATCATGTGGTTGACTCTCCCGGTTACTTTTAAGAGAAGAGCTTTCTTTAAGCACATTCTATGATTAGAGCTCACCAGCACTTGTCTCCATGAGTTCATAATTTCAAATTTGTTTAATAACAGTGTTGAATTTAAAAAAGGAATGTTTACCTCTTCCTTGCTCTGGTTTTCTTTCATTCTTATCAGATTTTTTTTTAAATTCCTTTGTCCTCACTTTCTTGAGTGTCATTCAGTCTGCAGACTAACCAACTTTTATTTCAGTATCACTGTAGCTGTAATTTACAAATGGCAGACATTGGTAACAAAGGCGTAATGAGGAGAGGGAATGTGGGGTTAGGGGAATTTAAGGATTTTAATTTGGAGCAGCCCTTCCCACTGAATGTTAAAACACACACACACACACACACACACACACACTGCCACGTCTATGGTGTTTAAAGTGCACCTCTAAGCTTCATCTTGGAAAAAAAAGACAAAAATATCCTCTTGAACTCATGAGTTTGAACTCTTTATGGAACAGTTCCTGATGGAGAGTGACAACGTGTATGTCTGTGGGAGTGTTCATTTCCAACATTGCTACTTAACCAGAAAACTATCAACTGTAACTGAAATGTTGTTCTTGAGAGCCTGATTTAGTTAAACTGAAACAAGTGCTATGGGGACTACATTAATACGCTGTACGAACTGTTTTTTCCTTGGAATTCTAATCTTTCAAACCATCATTTCATAAAATGTGTTTTGCTATACAGAAAGATTTTTCTTTTCCACATACAGCTGTTCCTTCTTATTAAAACTGTCGCTGCCGATTCTGTAGGTTTGTTATTTGTTAAACCAAGTCAACTAATTATCAGTAATCTCTTGCTATTTAGCTCTTTTAGAATTCTATTATTAAAATGTAGGTTTTTGTGAGGGTGTGATGTACAAAAAAAAGGATCCTTAAGTCTCCTAAACTGTCAGCTTTCCGCCAGAAGAATCAGACCAGCTTTAAGATTAATATCCAGCCTGTCATCATATGCTGAAGACTCAAATTGATATTTACTTCACTAATACTCAACGCTGATGTTTGTTTGTCCTCCTTCTAATAGTTATAATAAAATGCATGGACATGGAAAATAGGCATAAGTTTGTAGTGTCTAAGAAATTTTCAAGAAAAGTTCTAAGAAAAGTTCAATATTGCTGCCATATCAGTCCTTGACAATTGCCTTTTTATTACTTAGTTGTCATAATTTATAGAGCATTCGCCTGTAGGTCTCCTGGTTCTATTGCCACAGAGACTATGCCCGCCTCTGGGTCTTCAGTCCCTGGTCCTGTTCCTGTCACCACAGAGGCTATGCCCATCTCTGGGCCTCCACTGCCTGGTCCAGGTCCTATCCCTGTCACTGCAGAGGCCCCTTCCTCTGCTCCTGCTGCCGCTCCCGTGGCTTCTGAGGCCCCTCCCTCGGCTTCCGCTCCCGCTTCCGTTGTCACAGAGGCCTCTCCCTTGGCTCCTGTATCTGCTCTCATTGTCGGGGGGCTCTGCAGGTGGAGCAGTCGACGGCGGGCCCAGAGGGTCAGGAGGCCCAGTTACAGCTGCAAGTCCTGCAACTGGAACTACAGCTGTGATGATGCCTAGGCCATCCCAGTCCCATCTCCTGGTCCACCTCCAGACTGCCCAGCTTCGTCTCCTGGTCTGCCACCAGAGCCTCTGGACCACCCAGCCGCGACTCCTGCCCCGCCCCTGGTGCCTGTCGTTATCCTCCCTGAGACTCCTGGTCCTCCTGGCTCCTTGGTTTCCCCAGGATGGTGCATTCCGTGGCAGGAGCCACGCATTAAGGGGCGGGCGGGGGTGGGAGGTAGACTGTCATGCCCTGGTCCTCTCTTTCCCCCTCTAGTGGTTAGTTTTGGTTAAGATCTGTTTACATTCTGGTTCCCTTAGTTCATCTTGTTAATTGAATCATTGGCTCCACCTGTTTTCAGTTAGTTCAGCCTTGCTCAGCTGTGTATACTCCTGGTTTTCCCTTTGTTCTTTGTGTGGAATTGAGCTGTATTGTCATAGGTTGGTTTATCTGTCTGCCTGAATCCTGAATCTGCGATCTAATAAGTTCCAAGAAGTCTTTTGTTCTGTGTTCCATGTTTGATTTCAATAAACTGAAACTGACCTGCACATGCATCCAGTCTCTTTAACCAACTGTGAGTAACACAATTGTAAAAATTGGCATTGGGTTTCAAGGTTCTTTTTTGAGTGTGAAATACTCTTCCCTGCAGGGTTACACAAACAGAAAAAAAAACATGAGAGTGCTCATTACAGGTGTGAAAATGTGACAAACTAATAATTATTAAAAATAACAATCATTAATTACTGTGAACATTTTAACTTTCTGTATGTTGGCCTCAAATGTGTGAGTGTGTGTGTGTGTGTGTGTGTGTGTGTGTGTAGTCATTTTTTGTCTGTTTCTTTGTGAGAATTCAAAGTAGCACTTAAACACTTTTGTCTGACATTAACACTCTTATTGAGCCATTTGTATTTGCATCTAAGTGTGTTTTTGTGTACAGTTGTCTAACTAAGAGGGCAGTTGATGAAATATGCCACTCATCTTTTGGCCATGAATTAGAGAGAGAGAGAGAGAGAGAGCGAGCTCTAATGAAGAACTCCATTATTTTCCTATAATTAGCCAGGCGCTTGAGGGCCGGTCAGACTACAGAAGCATCATCACCCAACCCAGCTGTGATCCTCCTGTAGCCCCTGGCAACAGAAGCCTCATTGCTCAATATTCTGGAAGCTTAAGGCGTAACCCTGTGCCGGCTGTATACCGAAAAGCCGTAGCCATAACCCGAGACCGAAAGATCGTCGACCCTGTTAGAGCTTTAACTAGCGTGAGCTCATTTCAAACTGTTAAGTGATAAAACAAAGCGACTTAGTGAAACAGCTCATGAGGTTGCTGAAGTCAGAGAAGAGGCTTGTAAGAGAGTGCTAGTGTAAATGATAGATCACTCCTACTGATTCAGTCATCCCGCACTCCCCGTCCCACGCGTCTCTTTACCCTCTGATAAACCGACGTCAACGTTTTCCCCCATGTACACGTAGACGTTTCTCTCAATCCTTCACTCTCTCCACATCTTGAGTGTCTTTTTATTCTTTTGCTAGGCCAATGAATACTTTTTTTTTTTTTGCTCTAATAAACTCATAGACTGCATAATTAAGAGTTTCTCTTTGTTGATGTTGATATCGACAAAGTGTGTAGACAGCAGCACTGTTTAGTTGGACTAATAAGTGTGACACAATGTGAGATTCTTTAATAAGGATGTCTGGGGGAAAACTTTGTTTGGTAGAGTCTAGTAGAGTGCAGAAAGCTGAAATTAGTGCTCTCTCTCTCTCTCTCAACACAGCAAAGGAAGCTTTGTAGCGTTGTATGTTTATATGCCCCCTCTCTCTTTCTCTCTCTTTCTCTCATTCTCTCTCTTATTCATTGACAAGAGTAGAATGGCATATTTAATTAACTGCCTTAGTTAGACATCTGCACACATAAACACACTGACATGGAAACCTCCTTAACAGTCCACATGAGTCACAGCCTGATAGATGTGTCAAGTAATTGACATGTTGGTAAGGTATGTTATTAACACTAGACCAGCCTTCCCTGTTTGAGTATGGACCTCAGAGAAGCAAACAAAACAAAACAAGACAAAACAACATACATATTGAAATACATGATGACACCCACATCCTATCAAAACAATTACTAAATGGAAACAGCTTTAATCAGGGCTAAATCTGACCAAATTCTTAACTGTGATTAAACATAATTATCACAATAATTTTTGCAGATACTGTGAGAAATTCTTCTAAACATCTGACACATCAACATTCGCACTCAATTACATCCTAAAAAAATTCACTGGTCTGGTCTCTTTGTCTGCCTATCCCCCCCCCCCAATTCTCTCTCTCTCTCTGTCTCTCTCTCACTCTTTCTCTCTGTGTATGTGTGTGTGTATGCGTGCGCGCACGCATTACTACATGTCATAGGTCTGGAGTTTCCCACTTACTCTCTAAAATGGCTTATGGCAGTGGATCACAAAACACTCTTCACACACAATACAGTCCATTTACAGCACTTCACACTCTCAGACTCCAAAAAACGTCTCTCTGTCTCTTTCCTCCTCTCCTCTCCTCTCCTCTCCTCGCTCTCATCCCTCACTCATGAGGAAGAAAAAAGAGTCCAGTCCTCACTGTGATGTGTGTCGCCTCACTCATGAATGCAGTAATGAGTCATATTAGCTTCAGATGCAGTGCTGTTTCTCATGGCTTAGATCTCACTTCTCTGTCTGTCACAAACTCCATCTTCCTCAGTGTCCTGAGAGAAAAGCAAAATCTTTCCTTTGTTTATTTTGTCTTCCCTGTAGTTACTAAAAGTTTATTTATCCCTCCCCGTGCTGACTAACAATCTTCATTACGACATGCAGATGTTGCTTGGAACCCTCCTTTACAAGTCATGGTTAGAAAAAAAAAAGCTGAAATTATTGCAAAATTCTTTATTAAAAGAGCGCATTATGTGTTATGAGTGCATTCAGACTACAGGGTGCATGTGCTGTATGTTCTGTGTAGGTTTTACTGACTGTGTAGCAAAAATCCTGTGAGGCTGTGACAGAGCCAGTACTAGATTGTATCAAGGGCAGCATGAGTGCCAGACCAGTAGCCTGGATTATTTGGCTCGTGGCTTTGCATGTGTGTGTGTGGGTGAGTGTGTGTGTGTGTGTGTGTGTGTGTGTGTGTGTGTGTGAAAGAGGGGACAGCAGGGGAAAGGGTCTGACTGTGACCCAGTTGAGTTTGGCCGAGCCCCAAGACCCGATTGTCTGTTCCAGAGAGAGAGAGAGAGAGGGGGCATATAAACAGACAAAGCAGCAAAGCTTCCTTCATACGCATACACGCACGCATGCACACACGCACGCTCTCTCTCACACACACACACACACACAAACACACACACACACACACACACACACTAAAATCTGTAACATTATCAAACTTCTCTCCCTTTTCCACCCTTTTGATAATCATCCCAGAGACAGAAAAAAGAAGGAGGAGAGGAGATTTGCCGTGGTCTTCTGTCTGCTGTGGCGTCTGGCGCTGAGACATGATGCGGTGCAGTGTACGTAGTCGCAGATAAAGGATACGTGAGACTGAGACTGAGTGATGCCTATTCACGTAACACATGAGTCATACAAGAGTACAAGCCATGTCCAATCTGTAGCCTTGTTCTATACGAATCCTCACTGACCCGTGCATAGGCTAGGTGGCACTGTTTGTCTGTTGGTGTCAGTATGCTTGCTTACAGTAATCCACATTCAGCATGTCATCTCTCAATGAGAGCAAGAGAGCAAACAGGGATTTCCAAGTGTCCCGTGACTAATGAAACGCATGCACGCGCACACACACGCAAGCACACACACACACACACACACACACACACACACACACACACACACACACACACACACACAAACACACACTCTTCTTGCTCCCTCTCTCTCTCTCTCTTTCTCTCTCTCTCTCTGACCATCTTTATATTTGTAGATAGGGGGGCCTATCTTTCCCCCTTCATTGCACCCCAGTAACCAGTTTGATTGGAAAGCGTGTCGTTCCCAGCAACCAATCCCCCAGCAGAACCATGCAGACCGTTTCCGTAGCAACCAGAGGGCCAATGGGGTTGGGGGGGTTGCAGACAGCACAATATGGTCTATCAAGCGAGTTGCTCTGTGATGTGAACTGGGGGGACCCCCCCAGAGTGGGGCTGGGACTGTGTGTTGGTGTGTGTGTGTGTGTGTGTGTGTATGTGGGTTAAAGTTATTTGCCTTAACACTGAAAGACAGTGAACACTCAATCACAAACACCAAGGACATTCAAGTTCATAGCAAAGGAACTCAGTAACCCCATCTTGGATGCAACTGAATAGCGCTGTGAAAAGTGACAGCTAGTCAGGATCTGGCTCTTCTTCTCTCCTTTAGATGTAAAGATGGCAGTCGGTGCAATCGTACCTCAGAATAGCTGTGCCTAACATTCAGTTTGATTGTGCACATGCACACATGCACGCACGGATGCATGCAAACACACACACACACACACACACACACACACACACACACACACACACACACACATACACACAGCCAAGTTGCTCAAGGCCACAAGTAAACATCAGAATTCTTCTCTTCTCTTCTCTTCTCTTCTCTTCTCTTCTCTTCTCTTCTCTTCTCTTCTCTTCTCTTCTCTTCTCTTCTCTTCTCTTCTCTTCTCTTCTCTCAGTTTGACTGTGTCTCTGAAGAAGCTGACACACTTTTCCTGCTAGTCTGTATGTGTGTGTGTGTGTGTGTGTGTGTCTATGTGTATGTGTTTAGTGTTGTATGGAACTGTTGATGTAGACTTAGGGTCAGCGTGGGCTTGAAGGATTATGTGTGTGTTTGTGTGTGTGTATGTGTGTGTGTGTGTGTTTGTGTGTGTGTGTGTGGCCGGATTGCTGCTGTCGGGGGCCAGCTGTCCCATAGCCGCCAAAAACCAGGCTTTTTGGTGATTACCTCCTCTGAACCAGTTCTCTCTGGTTACTGGAATGAGATTAACAGCTCTGTGTGTGTATGTGTTGGGTGTACGTGTGGATCAGGAAGAGAAACAGAGAGAAAGTGAGAAAAAAAATGAAACAGCGAAAGAGAGAGAGTTAACCATGCACTGCACTATGTAACTATAGTGCTATGCTTTTTTTTTTTTTTTTTTATTGTGACCATAGATCGGTCTTCTCCTGTTGTCCGTTTTAAAATCTTGCCATAATTTTCTACCCCTCGTGTATGAGAGGCTCTGTTCACTTGGTCAGCCTGGCTTGTGTCTGTGGGGAGGTAACCATAGCAACACTACTAAGGGTTTTATCCATGTGGCCATGACAACAGTCAATGCACACATATTTGCCCTGGCATGATTCACCTTTTGGGGGGGCTGGAGTGGGGGATGGGATGGGAGTGAAAGGGGTTTTCGAGCTCCACAAGCACATACACACGCACATCTGAGTATGACTATGCTACTCATTTTAGATTTGTCAAAATGAAAAAGATAACCATTTTTTTCACGTCGGTGGTTGGCATGCATGTGTGAATCAGTATCTGTGGCTGTGAGAGTGTGTCTGTGTGTGTGTGTGTGTGTGAGAGAGAGAGAGAACAGTTGTATGTCCATGAGGATTGTAGCTATCAGGTCAATCTGGTATTGGCTGAGTAAGCAGACTAGCTTGCTTATTTTTGTGTCATTGTTTTAAGATGTGCTGTGATAGCCAAATATCGAGTTGCTCTGGCCTTGCTGTCACACTGGAGATTCAGAATCAAGGGTTCTCAGTCAAAACAGTTTGTCGTTGTTTTTTTTCCTTGGACATTTTCTTTGTAGAACAGTCACACTTGTGGGGAAAGATTATAATCCGTTTTGAACTCTATATGTATAAAATAAAAAAAATAAAAAAAATCAAGAAATGCTGCAGACTTCCCACAAATCTGTAGTTACATAATTCCAAAACCAGAGAATGAGACACAAATGCTTATGGTCCAGCCCACTATCCTTTCTGATAGTTGTATCATAACAGTTGAAATATACCATATGTTCGAAAAGTAATGGTCCATTTTATTAACAGTTTAACTGAGACAAATGTCTTTTAATGATTATTTCTGGCAAGCAAGGGCAGTCGTACTATGGTATCTGGTTGCAGCAGTCCAGAGAACTCATTTCTCTCTCTCTCTCTCTCTCTCTCTCTCTCTGTCATTTCTGATCTTAGTTCACAACTGTAGGTGCTAAGCAAATCTCAAATCCTCAGTTCTACTCCAAATATAGTGTATTGCGCCACCCCCCCCGTTTTTTTTTTCTTTCTTTGTGCAATTCCACACTGTAATTTCTGAAAGCGCCGGGCGGTAAATAAAGCTATTGTCGGAGGAGTAATCAAACATTCATGAGCGAGGGATCTAGGGGGAAAAAAAGCAGGAATCTAGGTCACGGATGCGCTGACGAGTCTGGTGAGCTGCTTTTTTTTTTTTTTTTTTTTTTTTTACTGAGTCTTCCTTTCTTCTCCCTCTGTACCCTCCCTCTCCTCTCCTCCCCTCACTCATGTTTGGTCCTCCCATCTTTGTCTCCTTACTCCTACATTTTCTTCCCCTCCTCTCCTGCTCGGGCCTAGATTTTTGCTCTTTTCCTATCTTTATCTTTTCGTGTTGTTTTGGCAGAAATTTTTTTTCCCTGACCTTCCTCTTCAGCTGTAAAGCAAACACTCTGAGTGTCCAGATGAAATGAATTTTCCATGTTATTTGTTTCTCTTGAAGGCCGGTCCTGTAATCTCTCTCTCTCTCTCTCTCTCTCTCTCTCTCTCTCTCTCTCTCTCTCTCTCTCTCTCTCTCTCAGAGACACCAAATATGCAAAGGGAAGTTGGTGCCAATCTGAAAATTTTGCAAAATGCCCCTTAATGCTATTCTCAGCCTTTGCACTCTCTTTCTTTCTTTCCATTTCTCTTTTCTTTCTTTGCCTACTTGCTGTGGTTAAGTCCGAAAATGTATTTACACACACACACACACACACACACACACACACACACACACACAGGTAGAATGCTGATGTGCTGATGTGCTGAATGCTGATGTGCTGTTTTATCATCAAATGTAAGATTTGAACATCTTGATTTTAACCACTGATTTAAAGAGCTAAAAACCAGGATAACCAGTTTCTGTGACCAGTGGTTCCACCTGAAGATATCAGTGGGGTGTATGTGTCGGTGTTGTCATTGTGTGTTTGTTTTTATGTGTATTTTAAATTCCCAGTTTGCCATATAGTGGCAATCTCCTGTCGTCTCTCACTCTTTTTCTCTTTCTCTTTCTCTTTCTATTTGTCTATCTCTTTCTCTTTCTCTTTTTATTTCTATCATCATAAACACTAAGCTCGCCTGCATCTCATTTGATTGGCATTGAACTCACTCCGGCTAATCCATTTGTATGTTTTCAATTACATAGCGAGGATGCTTAAGCCTGTGCCATCCATGTGGGAAGGCTGTTGCCTTGTGACCTAAATATCGGTGTACGATAAATAAGTGAATAAATAAAAAAATAAAAATAAAATTATGAGGAAGACAAAAAAAAAGGGGTCAGATTTTCTCCCGAAGCTCCAACCTCAGCAGAGAGAATTCTGCCGAGAGAAAATCACCATGGTAAAGCCCTGCCTCTCCGACCAGCCACCGCCACGGCTCAGAGCTGTGAATGCTCCACTGGTCTTTGGTCTGGTCCATCCCTCAAACCAGTAAACCATACATACAGTAAGGTCACCGACACCTTCCTAAATTTCTGTAAAAATGTTATTTAGGACCATAGTTCTTATAAATGCCAGGCCCAAAAGGCTGTAAAATTGGGGTCTGTGTAGGTGGCCTACATTTATAAATATCGGATCAATAGGAATCAACATTACACAAAATTCAAAACTCAGTAAATCATCATGACATTCAACAACGCACTGACATCAACAAATACCTTACAGCAAGTAAACAAACAAACAAACAAACAAACAATCAAACAAACACACAAACAAACAATAACATCTTAAACAACTACACACTCACAAGAGCTGTACACTGATAAGAGTTCACTATAACCAGATGCAACACATAACAATGCATGCTGATGATGAATTTATCGATTCATGCTACCGATTAACATTTATGGGTTAACATCAAATGGGAAATGTTTTCTACCATGTTTTCCCATTTCTATGACATTGTCTTTTGTTGTCATCAACCACAATTCTGGTGCAAGTTCTGAAACCTTTGAGAGCAGTTCCATCAAAGAATTTAGAGGGGAATGACAAATAATAGTCTAGAGGGAACCCGTGGAGTGGGACTTGTTTTCTCTGACATACGGAGACATTCAGACAGTGTAGTACAGAGAATTGAGAAGTTCAGTTGACATTCTCACAGAATCTTTGATCACAGTTGCCTCAAGCATTGTATTTTACGGTGAAAATGGGGGATGTGCATTTACACTTTACAAAGTCAGATGCTGTTGGCCTAATTGGACGTTATCCTGGTGTAATTTGATAGCTGTAGAAACAGAATCAGGTTTTTAGCTTTTCATATATGTCCCCCTGAAAGATGTGTATGTGAAATTGTCATCATCGTTCGTAAATGCTGATATTTTGAGGTATCTAAACGAATGTTTCTGAAATAATTTACAGTCACAATATATAATTTTTTAAACACAATTTACAGTCCTTTACTGCATCTTCCGGACACCCACTCATCCATTCTCTATCTCTCTCTCTCTCTCTCTCTCTCTCTCTCTCTCTCTCTCACACACACACACACACACACACACGCACATTCACAGGTGGATATGGAACTGAGAATTTTGTACTAACCCACACACATTTCCATGCCCAAAATGTTCAAGTTATGGACTTACAAATACACTGGACCCTTCATGTGCCCACACAAACTTGCGCGCGTTTAAAAAGCACTGACATTTTGAAAAGCTACCCTTGACCTTGGTTCCTCCACAATGGCCTACTGTGCAGGTTAAGGGCATCTACAAATTCCTTCCATAGCCAGACCAACCTGAATAAATCACTTGATTGGTGGTAGCTTTACTTTAAGGATCTGAAACACCAGTTGTCACAAGATTTCCTAGGTTCTGTGACGTTAAACATGCAAATAATGGTTGGGTGAACTTTCCACTATTCTAAAAATATGTGACCCACAATAATGAAGTGAATGAGCGAATGAAATGAATGAATGAAATAGGAGATCAATTGTAACAAATTACTGTTACAGAGGTTGTGACCTAATAAGTCTGAATAAAATGATAGGTAACACAAATGGCAAATGGCAAGTAAGAGATGTAATTTCCATCAGATACAAAATTTCAGCTGAAGTCACATGACTTTCCTTTTCTATGGGAAAGTTTCAGGATGTAGCTATCACATACAGTAAATAAAATGATGCACTGACATCTAAAGACATAACATATAAATTACGCTTACGGCAACTTGACTTAAACTATAGTCAGTTTCACCGTATCCTATACTGGAAATCTAATATAAAGTGAAATAACCGTGCTAATGAACACTATAACTAAACAGTCAGTTCACTGGACTCAACAGACTTAGGCCTCTAACTACCCCCTATTTACACTGACAGAAGGAAGAAACCGCCAACATCGCTAATATTATCTGAGTAGTGGAAATTAAAGCAGTCTCGTCAGCGTGGGTGTTTGTGAGGTAGGTCTCTGAGTGCTTCAAAGCTAAAACTGCTAAAATAGCTTGAGGTGAAAAAAACAAAACAATGTCGCATTCAAACTTGGTGAAAATGTTTTGCTTGGTAAAAAAAAATTAAAATGATTTCAATGCATAAAACAGAAGAAAAGGATCTGCTTTTATGTATAGTAGTTTACACAGTAAGCTGCCTAGAATTACAGCTAAAGAGATATGAAGTGAGCATGCCATCATCATAACAACAAAACAAAGCCATGTGAAATGTAATCAAATCACTTCCAGATGTTTTCACGTCAACCAAATTGCTCATAAAAAGTCAGGTTATTGTATATGAATACAAATCCTCTGACACCTCAGTGATCTGTTATTTCAGTATCCATAAAAGCATGTTTTGTCTCTCTGCCCTCTCTGTATGTAGTCAGATGTAGTCCTATATGATGTGAACATAGGTCAGCGTATGTTAGATAGAATTTCTTAGGGACACCCCACAGTGTTCATGCCAAACAAACAACAAACACGTCACATGTCATGTCATGTCAAACATGTCATCCACAGCACTTTCAAACTTTCCCTAGATTACCTTAAACTCCTTTAGCCAGAAAACCAACTCAAAATTTTCTACTAAAGAGAAAATCTCCTTATTATCCCATTTTACAGCGTTTTCACCTGTTGTTCTATTTTTGATGCATTTTTTAGGTGTGTATTTTATTCTATAAACTTATTTACATAATTATTTATAATTGAACATTGTTGTCATTTCAAACATAGGATTCTTCTGGTACTTCAGCCTTCTGGTAGCTGTGTACACAAGCCATAAGTGTAAGTGAGGGTTTAGTTAGACTCAGTGAATTGTCATTACCTAACCGATTTTTCAAACAGACCCATCATTTTTATTACAAGCCTATCATTTAGACATGAATTAACATGTTGATTTGTCCTTCAGGGTAGCATTTAGAGGGCACAGAAACAGATGCACAAGCCTGGCACAGACATAGAGACCAAAATCCTAGCATTTGTTCAACTAATGATCGCCATCACGATTAGAAGACACTTCTGCAATAACTACCAAGACAATTTTAGACATCTGTGTAGTTGACATTTTAAACCTGCATGGAATACATCAGTTTTGACTTGCTGTCATAACTTTGTACATCAGCGTTATCCTGAAAAGGATTTCTTGAAATGAACAGTATGATATGTTATGATTTAATATGAGATGGAATGTAACATGGGTAACAGGGGTTGCTTTAGTAAGTACTTCACATTCACAATCTTGATAACTTTATCGTTGTGTTCACATACCTCTGAAGTCGCGCAGAAAGGTTTTGCCATGATAAACTTTGTATTTGATGTGTGTGATGAAGAATGTAAGTTTGTGGCATGATACGTGTGGTATGCATTCCACTTACTGGAAAAAAAAAAACAGACTTGAAGTAGGTGGAGAATGTGGAAATCAACAAAAACTATAAGCCTTAGTTACATTATTCTGTCATCAAATTCAATGCTTATCACTTTATTACTACAGTAAACAAAACAATCCCCTTGATGAAAATTATGAAAATTAATCTGTGATTAAACGTTAAATTTGAAACAGCTATCAGCTCATCTCTCTTTCTTTCTTTCTCTCTCTCTGTCTTTCTCTCTCTCTCTCTCTCTCGTTCTCCCCCCGCCTCTCTTTGTCACTCTGTCTCTCTCTCTGCCTGTTCAGCACATTGCCTTGGTCCTAAAATGCACTTAACCAGTAAGATTTACTGGGTTCCAATATATCTGGGAGCAGGCTGAGTGGTACAGTACAGAGTGATCTATAGCAATGTGTATGTTAACGTTTACACGAAAGACACAGTATATCACAGCTGAGTCGGTTTTCCCTGAGAAGGGTTTCTAGAGTGCAGTATTAGATGAGCTATAGCTTCTGACAGCCATCCATCAAACTGGGCCTTAACTGTGTTACATTACTGAGATGGACAGCCGGGTCAATACTCTTAAATGTCATTGTGTGTAGCTTTTAGAGTGTAGCTGACATGTGGCATTACCTCTGTATTGATGTGGATTCTCTCTCCTTTTTTTCCCTCTGTCACTCTCTCTCTCTCTCTCTCTCTCTCTCTCTCTCTGTCTGTCTGTCTGTGTTTTCTCTCTCTCTGGTTTCACATAGTGTTATTTATATATGATTACAACACATTCTCTCCCCCCCCCCTCTCTCACACACACACACACACACGGACACACGTGCACACACACACAGACATAGAGTCAACTTCATCCCTTTCCTCCTCTTAAGGGTGATGGAGAGGTCTCCAGACAGACTCATTAATAACACAAAAATGCTCTTGCACTAACACAGCTATGCCAGTGGATAGGGAGGTCTTGAAGTTGTGAGTATAAGTAGTAAGTGGAGAGCAGACAGGAGTGGAGGAGAGGAAAACGGGGACGCGGAGAGGGAAGCAAGTTGACTGTAACAAACGTCACGTTGTGTTTGTCTGAGCAGGGCTCCACTGGACACAGACACAAAGCTGCAGAGGCCTTACCTCCCATTTCTCTCTCCTCCTTGGTTCTTTTAATGTAAACCTCTAGTTTTGCTCTTTTCAAATGTCATCACGTCATAGATCTACCCCTCACTATTTCTGTCACTGGTATGTTGACTTATAGCCGTTCATTGCGAGTGAAAGAGTTCTGCTCATTGATTAGATATTAGAGTTAATGAGTTAACTGAAATTAGGTAACAGTTTCATATCATCTGTCTAAGCGATGCTATGGGAGGATGTCATATCTTGTCAATAATGCAGTCATTCAAGATCTGAGGCTCAAAACAGAGCAGACATAAAAGCTTAGAAAAGAGAGATTTTGAGGGAGAGTGAGACATTGAGCTATTGAATAGAATGTTGAAAAAGGAGAACTGAAACAGACTGAACTTGATAGTGCATCAGATATTTATGCAAACAATGGGACATTATTTGTGGTGTACAGGTGTGTGTGTGTGTGTGTGTGTGTCTGCGTGAAGCGTAAAGGAAATCAGGTCTCTTCCTCTATCTCTTTCCCTGTTTGCTGCCACAAAAACAAAATGGAAACCCATTGCTCCTGTTTAAAAATCGGACACATTCGAGTTGTGCTAGGTACTTGGTTCTGATCCTGTTTTATTACATTTACATCTTTCACGTAATCAGGTTGATTTATTACACTTTATGTCACAGCTTACATTTTATGTTTGACAGTACACACTCTTTGACAGTTATGTCTGCATGAGAGGTGCTATAAAAATAAAGTTTATTATTATTGCACTACGTGCTTCGGTTGGATTCTTCTTCATGCTTGAGTGAGAAGAAGGAAGTTTTTGGTAGTCTGCTGTAAAGTGCTGTTTTGGAGCTGAGTTCAGGCATGCTCTAATGTGGCGTCCTCAGAGACAGGGCGAGCCGGGCACTGTACAGACTACACGGTGATGGGGCACTGTCAGGGCACGGACTGGCCTGACATGACTGGAGAGTCCTGACTGGCAAACAGAGGCCCGCAGAGCAGTCAATTCAATCGACATTTCTGCTTGTTTTGGTGTGTGTGTGTGTGTGTGTGTGTGTGCGTGTGTGTGTGTGTGCGTGTGTGCTGGCTTTCAAAGTCTGGTTTTGCAAACCTTTGCCCGTTCTCTCTGGAGATTTTGTCTTCTTTGTGTGGTAAATCTGTTGCCATTATTCTCCTTTGACCGATTATTATTTTAATAATTTATTGCGCAAAATAGTTGTACAAAGTAATTTTGATAATAATAATAATAATAATAATAACAATAATAATAAAAATTATTTTGCACAACTGATAATTATTACTGCTCAATCCGTTGGTGTTAGGATGGAAACTGAAACCTATTTGAACATTAAACTTTAGATAAGTGGAACTGGTACAGTCTAAGAATGGTGGGAGATGAATTAGGATGACTAGGTCCTATGCAGAACAGAGGGCGGGAGAGGACCCAGGTGACATCTCATTTTGCTGCCACCAGTTGTATAATTACACTCCATAATTACCATTGCACTGTAGTAGATGAGGAGGTATGCAATGCAGATGCAACACACATAGTACGTTTGCCCTTTGTTTCAATAATAATTCAATATTTTTTGATAATACGTTGGAATACCTGAAATGAAGCTAAAACTCAGGACTTTCTCCAGACATACAAGATCTATGGTCACAGTAATGTGGCCAGAGTATTTCAGAACACACTTCCTACCCTCCCACACCCAAACAGCCAAGCAAGTAAGGTTAGTTTGACAGAAACAGCAGCCACTGGAGAACGAGGACCAGCAGGGACATGTATGACCTCCTTCCTGTCCCCACCCACGGTGCCCTCAGCTGGGCCCTTGGCTCAAGGGCTGCAGAGAAGATGGTAAGGATTGGTGCCCCATCCTGATTAATGTCTCCTGTCAGAGTTGTAGGGTCACCAGGCCAGTAGAGAATATCTCACTGACACACTCTGTCTCTGTTCATTTCTCATGCTTTGTGTGATACCATTGATAGTAGCTACACTGTAGTTGTTTGTGGTTATAAAGTTGAACTGAACAGAATGAAGAATGAGGCCACTTACATCCACAGGTGCCACATCCCTCACGTCGGGCCCCTTCACCGCTGGGAACCCGTCAGCCAACATGACCTTTAACCTCTCAGGGGAGCTATTTATCTTTGACTGGTTGGCTGGCTGGGTCGGTGTTCAGCGTGGGATTGGCTTGCCAGCTGTTTCGGTTGGTTGGTGCAAGGAAACATTCCACGGCCGGGGCGCCTCAGCGACTGTCATCAGTGGCCTTGTGTGTGCGTGAGACCATTTGTCACGAGTTGGAGAAAGAGCAGCTTCTCACATAACCCACAACAGTAACTTTATCCCTCTCTGTTGAAAATATATTAAAGCTAATTTAATTTTGGGGTGCTAATAATGAATTTTCTGACCTTTCACGTAAGCTCATGTTAACACGTATTCAGTTATGTGTTCAGTGTACTTAGGTAGGTTTGGAAACTCATGTTTTCTTAATTGGTAGTTTTCATCTAACAATTACTTTAGGATACTGACCATTCACACCAACATTATCTAATATGCACTGCAGTGAGCTTGACTGGTTTTCCCAAACTGGACTTTCACATATGTCTTGACTTACATGACGTCTTTTATATTACTGTTGATTTATGTGTACATTTACATTTGCTGAGTCATTTTTGAGCAATGCACAGCATTTACTAATGCAGCCGGATTGCACCCTGCAAAGAATTAGAATGAAATGGGTTTTAGATGCAGAAAATAATATAATATATGATCTTACACTGGTTTAAAAATGCAAAAATCGCTAAAGGAAAGACAGCAGAGGCAAGACCACAGTGATGAATTCTTGTGTGTTCTATGTAATCATTACAAAATAAACAGTTGCCATGTGAGAATGAGTATGCTGAGTATGAGCTCAAACACACATGGCAAACCACTGCGCCCAAAGGATCTACCTCACCCTGAAATCTGACTGTGCAAAGATGTGGGGGAGTGTTTGCTGGGAAATCTGCAACTTTTGTTTAATTTAATAAAAGGGCTAGGGTTTGTGTTTTATAGTACGAACTCACTAAAAAAGCTGGGGCTAGTGTTTTATGATGTTAGCTCACTGGAAAGCTATGGCTAATGTTTTGCGGTGTTAAGTCACTGGAAAGGTATGGCAACCATTTTTTTTAGTAATTACTCTGGACATTCTTCATAAGTGTGGTTATACTGAGCTGGTTTTCAAAGTATACATGGTAGACAGTAACTTCCTCTGAGCACTGTAATTGAACAGAACATTCTGATCATTGACGTCCACGACTCGAATAGAAAGACAGAGACGTTGAAAAGCAGTGAATATAATGGAATTAGAGGTTTCTCCAGTAACTCTAAGTATGGAGTCTTCACATAGTCTATTGACATTTTGGTCCTTTGCCAAGTGCTCACTGTAATGTAAAGCTCTATTAATCTCTTCAGAGAGTGATAATTACTGCTCTCAGAGCTCTCTCTAAGGGCGATAGCTCTTCTACTCTCAAGAGGAAGCACAGCTGAATGGAGCTGTGTTTCGTGCCCAGACAATGGCACTCTTGACATTACCAGCCTATAAATGAAGCCACTGCTTCTACATCATCCAAAAATCATTGAACAGCTCGGTCCGATCATGATAACACTCACCTTTTGACGAAGTCTTGTCACTTCAGAGAGAGTTGGTGACTAAATCGCAATAGCAAAGCAAAATTACGTGTATTTTTTTAAAAGAAATTTTAATGATCTTTCGTGAATCTTCTCAATATGTCTCAACCCTCCACTAAAGTGGTCCAGAATTTTACAGTAGAACAATTGCTAAATATAATGAATAATAGTTCCTAACTAAAATGTAATTGTGGCCAACTCTACCTCGTGAAAACTACAGTGTAAGAACCAATGGTAAAACTGGTAAATTATTCATTTTTATAACAATACGCATAGTAACTATGTTACAGCAGTTTAATAGAGATATGTGAAGTTCTATTGAATATTATAGTTACACTGATATGTTGTCAGTTGTTTCTATACACAGGTGTGTCTTTTTCACAAATCAGGAGTAGCTTGACTAGGCTATGAGTGTCATCCTATTATTCTTGCTATCTGAACTGGTGCTAGTGAATCTCCTGCGTGCCTTGCTTTGACCAACTCCTCACCAATACATTCTCATCCAGACGTAGTCCATAGTTTATTGCACATTAATCAAATACATTACATATCTGTACTGGTGTAGTGAACAAAATCTTAACTCTCTAGACTTTAGACAACATTAGTGGGTGCTGTTTTCCCAACCCATGGCAAGATATGTCTGTGTTATGTTTATTAAAACATGTGTCTTGATCCCTGCAGGAAAAATGTAATGGGATCCATAACTGGGAAAACAGTATCTAACTGCCTACACACCCTGTCCGCACTGTCTGATCACACACCCGTAGTGCTGCTGGAGCCATGTCAAATGTAACACACACACAGACACATGCACACTCACATAGACATACACGCACGCATGCACACACACACGCACACACACACACACACACACACACACACACACACACACACACAGAATACACTTACAGCAGTATCAAATCTGCACCCACCCAGTCCACTGTGGCTGCTGTACTTTTCAAAACACATTTTTCACCAAACCTCTACAGGACCAATTATTTTGATAATGAATCCAAGATGCCATTTTTACTTGTTTTTCCCTTCTCAAGCCTCTTAGAACACCAACATTTCAAACATGTAGTCACTATATGCTTACCCAGAAATACGTATCTCATGTCTCATGTATGAAAACAATTATTGCATGTATGTCTTGAGTGCTATGTAAAATCAAACAAATAAAACTTTGCAAGTTTTGCAACACAGAGTATATAATCTACAGTCTACAATGTACACTGTCACACTGGAGGATGAGTGCCAAAACATATCATGAATGGTAGTCTTGCCTAATCAGTTTTTGAAGTGCAATGATGTAAAAGGCCTAGACAGCAACATTTCAGCAGGTCTACTGTCTGATTTAGATGATGTTGAATACAAGCCTCACAGTACTTTTGATATCCAGACTGAAGCCCCACATTTCATTATATCTGTTGATAAGAACAAATCTGTCTACAGTTAAGAACTAATATGACATTACACCTGTGGCGTGTAGCCTCTTTGCTAACGAATTTCTGCCCCTGCTTTGTTGTCTGCTTCTTTTGTTCATTCATCCCATTATCCTACTCTGTGTATACAGACCCCCCCCCCTCTCTCTCTCTCTCCCTCTCTGTCTCTGTCTCTCTCTCTTTCTCCGACGTAAACACACACACTCAAGTACGCACATTTCCTCTATCATTAGGAAAGTGACCTTAAGTGTCACGAATCAAGAGTGTGTGTGTGTGTGTGAGGGGAGAGTCTCCTTTTTCTAATCTCTATCTGTGTTGCCATCCATCGCTGTGGACCAGGCAGATAATCTCTCCAGGGAAGCCAAGGCACCAGAACGTCAGAGGCACACAACCACAACATCCACACACATCTGCCTTCCAGCCCACATTTTGACCTCCCAACTTCACCCCTCAAAGAACCGCACATGTACAAGATCCACACAGACGCTCCTTTAGCCAACCACTGTGGTTGGACATGGTAGTAAAGAGAAAGCTGTCAAAACGCAGCTGTCTCGTGGACCTTATTTCGGAGTCAGTCTGCAGTGTTTTACTTGTTACGTTTGTAGCCCAGCTTACAATGTCCTAGGGCTGACCAAAGGGAGGTACAATTGTCACTGTTTATGGTCTTAACACAATATTACCGGCCTCAGCTTCAAATTAACCTCTACTCTGTGCTAAAACATTCAATATATTTTGCCCGTCGCTTGGCGTTTTAAAATACTGGGGAGTCTCTGTGGGTCAGCAGCCACCAGTTTTGGTGTTTCAAAGCACCTTTTTTAGCATGTTACAGGGCCCGGTAGTCTGTGCTAGCTCCATATGGAACATTTTGTTGCATCTGTCTCTAGGGACAGTGGATGTCATCACTGCATATGGCCCCCAATTTTGTCCTCAAACACATTTACACACATATCAGCACGCAGGAGTGAGAAAGAGAGTGAAAGATAAAAGTCTCCCCATTTCCCCACTGCCTTTCCCTGCCTCAATTCTCACTCTTTCTTTCTTTCTTTCTTTCTTTCTTCCTTTCTTTCTTCCTTTCTTTCTTTCTCTCTTTCTTCCTTTCTTTCTGTCTCCCTCACACACACAAAACACACACGCAATCCACTAGCTTTCTGTGCTATCCCAACAGATGTTTTCAATTAAGATTAGTTCCTCAAATAAAGGGGAACCATCCTGGGAGAAGGGAGAAACCACAACCAGCTGTAAATTGTTATGATTAAAAAACATAGTAAAACAGTCATCATTAGGGTAGTATGCAATGCATCACATTATACTCAAACTCTGAAAGAATCATAATAAAGACAACTATTTTTATTATACTAATAGATTCATTCTGTGGTCAGTCAATAGTGGTGGTATTAGTATTCAAAAGGGTCAAAAGATCACATCATTTAATTTCCAGATTACTTTTGACACATGGCTGTGAAGAATCCTGTCTTTCTAATCATCTTTGTTACTGTAAAGTAGCTGTGTAAATTTAATATAGATATGTCATATATCAGTTTCTACAGAGAACTTTCACAACAGTATTTCTTTCCTAAAGAAAAAGTCAGTAGAATTAGCCAGGCTAAAATCAGTACAGTCATGCCAATTAATATATGAATATGAAACTGTAAACTGTGAAAAATATTCTTTGAACCAAGGGAATTCACTGAGATATTCACTTGAACTCCTAAGTTACTCTGAATTCAGACAGAAAGTCATTGCAGAGAGAACCCTGATGAAGACCTCTACTTGTTATTTATGAATTTATTTTGTTGTCTTGCAAGCCTTAAAATAATTCACATAGCTGAGAGGTCAATCCATTTCATTTCAGGGTTATTAATGATAGATGTTGTGTGAAGATACTGTTTCTGGTATGCCATAAGGCACATTCCTCTCTCTCTCTCTCTCTCTCTCTCTCTCTCTCTCTGTTTGTGTGTGTATATGTTTGTTTGATGGGAACAGAACTCTGTTCTGGGTTCAGAAAGTATTTGCAGTGGGGTAATGGATGTGCCACACATGCAACAACAACAACAACACCACACACACACACACACACACACACACACACAAATGTCTGTCAGAACCTAAAATGAAAAAAAAAAAGGAAATCTCATCTGTATTTACAATGTGCATTCCAGTTAACACATTCTTTAACATTTGAAAAGTTTCATCCCTCCTGTTCCATTACACTGATGATCAATACGCCCCCCCCCCCCATGACACAGCCTGCATGCTAATATATGAGATATACTCACTGAAATGCAATTAGAATTCTTTGAACTTATCGAAAATTTTCCTCCGCAGGAAGTAATCTCTGAAAACCCTGCTAATGATTAGGCCGTCTGAAAGCCAGTCCCATAGCCATTAATGATGCCACACGGAGCAGTTAGCATCCATTTTTTGCCTTTTTTTTCTTTACACTTTTTCTCCTTCTTTATTTCTATTCTTTAGACTTCTTCGTAGCCTGAATGTCTTGTTCATATTCGGTGTTTCTTCACACTGATTCACTCAGTGAAAAATTCTTTCATTTTCGTTCATATGGTCATATCAAATGAAGAAATTAGTAATGGTGTTAAATGAACTAAGGGTACAGCAGAAAATGTTATTGGTTCAGATGGATCTAGTGATTAGATGTAATAAGTGTCATTTGGTAAAATGTACACTACCACCTTTGTCTTTTACTGTTCAAGAAGAAAAAACTTCCCAGACACATTAATGTCACAACAAATGCACCAAGGGTAAGATTTGATGAGTTTCCGTTGTAATTCTCAAACGTTGTTTAGCTTCTGAAAATCACCTCTAATCAGCGCTTTACACAACACATTACTGTCAATTTAGTTGACAATTGTGATTAACTATCATATGGCGTCTAAGTTTAATGGAGTTAAGAGTCTAACCAATGATTTATTACACTTGTCTGAATCTAGTTTGACGAAGCAACAGCCAGTCACCTCCTCTTCTTGTTTTTTGGTATTCCAAAGTTAGCAATAGTACACAAAGAAGCAATGCAAGATAGTGTGTGTACTAATAACATGATTTAAAGTTTCTCATCTTCCTCCAAAATATCTCATCTTCTTAGAGGGTCAAAATTTTCATACAGTAAACAGATAAAGTTCTAAAATATGGAAAATATTCTGGTTGCAAAGGCTGAGCCAAGTAGTGTCTACCCAAGTACATTTTCTGTTGAGTTATGTTTGATTAACAGTAGGTTGATTTTTTGCAGACAGAAGTTTTTGATTCTGTTTAGGCCCTAAACAAATAGTCACATGTTATAAAATTAATATGATATTTGAGAATCGGTGCCTATGAGAACTAGAAGTGGAGCAGTAAACATCTTTAGTCCATTATAACTTCACACATATTTTACACTGTTTTATTCAAGTGTCAGAAGGGCAAGGAAAGAGTTAATAAGTCATTTTCGCTTTGATTGATGGAGGTCAAGCATATTGGTAAGAAAGGCATCTTAACACATCAGTGAGTACAAACACAAGTACATACATTTCCGCGTGAGGTATCCTCATTGGTCTTGACTTTGTCACTCAGGCTGTCGGCTTCATTTCGGCAGGCCTGGATTCAGCAACTTTACCCATTTATCCAGTTCAAAACAAAATGAAAAGCTTATTTTGGCATTGTGCTCACGCATGTGAATGCACATTTCTCTTTAATTACTTTGTTCCATTGCTTTATCAGATTTCATATTACGGTTCCGTAAACAAAATGTGTCTTATTTATTCTCTGTCTATGGAGCTAATGAAAAGAAAGGACCAGAAAAGAGGAGGTGGGTGTTAGCATCTCTAGGTCATTTCCAACCCACTTCAGAGAGAGAGAGTCTGCAGGGCTCTTGCTCTTGTGTTAGACCCCTAGACGTGACTGTCTGGGGAAAAGGATCTCATTAGTTTGTGGAGAAAAACATTGAAGGAGGAGAGAGATAGAAGTGGGGGAAGGGAGGAGAGTAGAGCATTGGTTGCAGAGAGATTAGCCTTTAGAGTTTGTGATGCAGGGATTTGTCACACAATGGGAATCATGAGATTCAGTGATGGGGTAAGGGGCCAGCTCACAGTGTACAAAAAAGGTCAAAAAGATTAAGGGAGCAAGAATAAAGAATCATTTTAATGGCTTAAGACCAAAAGAATCAGTCAGAAAGGTAGGGCTGGATGCTGTGTTACTGTGAAGTGATTTGCATACAATGTTTCATCTTATAAAATGGTTGTGTTTCTCTTTTCAAAGTATTTTGGCACTGTAGCTAAACAGCAAAACCTCTACTCTGGGAATATATAGATCAGGTTTGTCATTTCCTACAATGGTACAAGACAAAATATTTTGTTGTCGTTTTATGTTCCACTGATATCATATCCCTGACACGCATCCATTCAAGTAGCAACTGTAGAAGTGAAACTTTTTGCAAATCAAATTTGTTAACTGTGTTCTTACCAGTACCAGTTTACTATTTCATGGAAAAACAGACTTTACAGTACAATTCAATGATCCTTCCCTTTGCAACAGTTCCACGATTTAAAAAAAAAACAACAAAAAACAAAAAAGAACAAACTGCAAGTGCGTGTTCTCAGATCTCACTCTCAGCCTGAGTATGGTCCATACCTGTTCTCCCATCCCCATGTGCCTTCATCTTAAATTCACAGGCAATGCACTGAAGGATATGTGCATCACATGGGAATGCAAGCGCGCCACGTTGAGTCACGCTCCCTGCACATTCCACCTGCGGCCCAGCACTCCTTCTTCACCCGTCATGAGAAAATTCCCATGGATTCCCCTCGTTTACCCCCCCCCCCCCCTCCTGCCCCATACAGTCTTCCCAGGCCTTTCCACCGTCCTCTCAGAGAAAGGCTTCCTTCTGCTGGCCTCCCCACATCCACATAAACCACACAGACTAGGCATCTCCAGCTGTTTCTAATAGTCGTCCGTCACGCTGCATGCTTTACAGTCACATGATTACATCTGTCCCCCATATCTATCGCCCACCTTTCCAAACCATTCCTCAGATACCCCACCTTACTACTCTCTCTATCCCTTAGCGCCTTACCTTTCCAACTGGCATTTCACAATTGAGCTAATAATCAAGAACTTGATTAATACAACAATTTTATTGACCAGTTTTGTTCCCTAAAGTTCAGGGCGCATAAACATGAATTGATTCAAGTTATGCAGGAAATGATTTGGAAAGCACTGTTCACGGTCTGCTATCTGGAGACTGAAAAGCAAAAAACAAACAAACAAAAAAAAACCCCACTGAGTGGTTTTCAAATGATAACACTTCAGAATTATTGATGCATCTCCAGCGTTTTTGTTTGCTTCTTTGTTTGTTTTCTTTTTTTTTGCTTTTAGCATTTGAACATAGTTTTTGTTTTGTGAATAAGATTCCAAAAAAAAGGTAAATAAAGATAAAGGGAAGACTCTTATTTGAGGTTTGCTGCTGGCTCACTAACATTCACTTTTCCTGCTGGCACCGCGTATGGAACACTGATTTAGAATGTTAATGTGAGCGAACAACACGCAAACGCATTGGACCCTGCAAATGAAACCGTTAAAAAAAACATGACTCTTTGGCTCCAGTGCCATGTGTGACTTCTGTTACTCAAGCGTTGAGTTGTTTGCCAAATTTGTTGGTAGTACAGTAACTGTTCAGTTTGGTTTCAGTACAGTTTCAGTAACTTTGTGGCTCCTATTGCAAACATTTCTTATGCTTAATCGGAATATTTATTAACTTGCCAGATTACGTAGGAGCCTAAATACACAATGTTCCTTTACAGAACTGAAACATGCTCAGCTCTCATATGGAAAAAGAAGCTCTGAGCGATGTTTATAAAAGCTATGTTTTGAATTTTCCCCCCACCCACATTCATTCAAACTTTCTAGTCTGAGACCTTCAGATTAAGTCTTTAATCTTCTATGTACGATGCTGGTGTAGGCCTACCCATGCCCCCCTGTAGTAAATGATGAGCAAGTCATTTGGACTCTAAAGTAAAGGCCAAAAGTGGTCAAGAGGATAAAACCAAATCTTCTTTAACTATGTGGACATTTAGAGGAACCTGCGTTACACTTGAGCGTTGACATTTGTAATGACAGATAACCTATTTATAAGAAGACCTTTCATTTTGTAACATCTGAGTTGCTGTTGGGCTGCTCAAGGCCTCTCAGTCGCTTCTACCTTCACTGTCTTCATTTGTGTTGATCCCTAACTTTTCTGCAGCAGTGTAAATGGTAGCATACTTTATAGCCATACAACATAACACCTAACACAGTTAACTTTCAGACAAGCATCAAACTAGCATATAATACTGCGCAATGGTTCATGTTGTTCTTCATGGAGCAATGCTGTCTAATTGAAATAAACAGTATTCTATGATTTATTGACATCACAGGTTTACGTTGCTGTCTTTGTGTAGAACAAGTGTGTGAACTTGAATTTAACAGAGAATGAGAGCAGATAGTGGACATCTATATTGAGAAGTCAGAACGTTCCTTTTTTCAGACATAAAAATGTTCTTCAGTAATTTCAGTGTCACACTAGACACCACCGCCCTTCCCCCCTGGATCACTGTGGTAGCAACAGAATGAAGAGGATTTTTCTTGAACGCTTTTATTAATGTCTTCAAGACTGTATGTCCCTGGTGAGTGACAAGAACAAACCTTTAATGCAAAATAGGTGATTTTTGAATATTTCATACTCATTTAAAAATGTCAAAGAATTGTGCAATCAACTTGATATCATACAGAATGTTTTGGTACGTATTGACAATAAGTGAATTCAAACCGCATCTAATGCAGTAGATATTTTTGGCAAAGTTCAGAGATGCCTATTTATATGGGACCCTGGGCCTTGTACAGTAGCAGATCGAGAAATGTGAGATCTTGACCTAAATCTTTTAACAGTACACCCACCCTTAACCTTTACATATCTCTGTCTCCATCTTGAACATTTACTTTTACTTAGAACTCATTTCTAACAACATAATGCTCATCATCCAGGGACTCTGTGGTAAGTTGATCTCAGAGGTTTTGTCTTAAAAGTGTGATACTGGGTCTGAGCATAATCAGTAGCACATTATACCCCCCCCCCCCCCCCCCCATTCCAAACAGAAATCCACCCAAACAACCAACCAAAAGTTTGGGGTTTTTTTGGATGGACTTTTCGTAACTGATCTTTCAACTTCTTGTTGGTGAAATTTGTAAACATCAAGCGACTGAATTAGAGGACAAACTGACCAAATATTAATTCTCACTTTTCTCATATCCTCTCCGACAGCTGACTGTGACAGTGAATTACAAATTAGCCAGGAAACTGTTTTAAACACTTGTAGTGACATGGGACACTTTTCAGTGAATGTTAAATGTGGTTGAACTGTTCACTGAAGCTTATGTAAGGCAAGTAATTACTGAGGAAGACAGTTAAACCTCATGTCAACATGGGCACACTCCCCACCCAATCTATGGCTATGATCAAAATGTAAATGTTGTTTGAACAGAGTGGAGAGAAATGTATGGTGAGAGAAGTGTGTGTAGAAGTCATGAAAAGACCAACGAGTTACTGATCTCAGACTCAAAAGCTGACAATAAGCAATCAAATAGATGACAGATGAAGTCAAACATATACAACTGTGCTCTCTCCCTCTCTCTTTTTCTCTCTCTCTCTCTCTCTCTCTCTCTCTCTCACCTCCACTCCCCCAAACACACATACACCCACCCACGCACAAACACAGACACACACACACACACACAAACACACACACACACACACACACTCACACATTCGCAAACACAGAGGAAGTGTTTGCCTTGTGAGACTCACAGATGTGTTCACAGCTTTAGATGTGAGAGGGTAAATATACTCAGGCTTAGCTGGTAGTTTCTCAGTCTTTGCAACAGCTGTTTAGTCCGCCTGTCTTAGAATGTGCTCATGGCCCTTGTTCTATATTCATCTAAACAGGAAGTTAATTTGATGACACTAACATTCAAAACTAAAATGGATTTTTAACTGCAGTATGAATATTATGTTAACAAGCACTGGATGTTCTCTAAATGTTAAACACATGTTATATTTTGTGTTTAATCCAGTATTGCTTTGTACTTTACCAAAGTGCTTTGCACATTTACAAAAGGCTGCATGATGCACAGTGCAACATGCAAAACAAACTAGCAATATGGAAGAATTTCCTCTCTCGACATAGTAAGTACAGGTGAAGACACATGTTTTGGCCAGAGTCTGTCTTGTGTGTTTGTGCGTTGCCTTTGTTGAGTCGCTGTGTACCACTGGACCAGTAAGTGACCCTACTGTCAGTTGATAGTTTTATGTCTGGCTTGTTAAACTTGTGGATATTTTCCTAGCTTGGCAGTCCATCAGTTTCACCTCGAGTAACCCCGTCGTGAACATGCATGAGCATTGTTCATGATTAGGGTTTCAGGGTTTAATTTCAGTAATGTGTGAGAGTAAACCACAGGAACTGGGCATGTTTCCTGTCAGCAGTGAATAAGAGACCAGTGGGGAAACATCTACTGTCACATGAGATGTACTGTAATATAGGGGTTTCGGGAAGAGGGAGAATGAGAAAGAAAAGGGAAGAGCAGTGTTAATGAGAGAAAGAAGAGACTGTGAGAGGAATGAGGGAACAAGGGAGCAATATGATTAGAGGCCAAAAGGATGAAGAGAGCTAGATGCAGAGCGGGCGGAGGTATGGTTGAGAGAGGGAAATGTAGTAGTTGGAGAGAATGGAGAGGAATGTATAATGAGTTTTGTGCGCGTGTGTGTGTGTGTGTGTGTGTGTGTGTGTGTGTGAATGTGTGTGTGTGTGTGTGAATGTGTGTGTGTGTGTGAGAGAGAGAGGGTAGGAGTAAAAGAATGAAGGGTATTATGGTTAGAGGAAAAAAAAAATGAAGAGAGGAGGGAGAGAGGGTCACAGTGTGAGGGAGATGTATACATGGTGTAAAAGAGGGAGTATAAGTGTGGGAAACAGACAGAGGGAAAGGGAGTGAGAAAGTGCTCCAGTAGGAGGTGTGGGAATGCCGGGTCAGGGCACAGCAGGACGGCTTTCTTGGCAGGATGTGGCTGAAAGGGATTGTGGGAATTTACACAGGATTAGCAGTCCATCTAATGCCTCTCATCCAGTATGACATTTTCATCAAGAAATAAATGAAGGAGAAATAATAATAATAATAATAATAATAATAATAATAAAAAAATCAGATATGCAGTCCTCTGGATTACACCACAGGATGCTATGTTCTGTATTCTATGTTTTTTTTTGGAAGTTTGCGTCTTTTTCTGCCTGTGTTCAGAAATACCAGCGATAAAGCTAAGAAACTTACAGGGTCACTCTTAGGTTTGTCTGAATCCATGGGAACATATTTATATACGCATTAGGAGAACAAAACACATATTTCAGCGGTCATAAAGATGTTACCTTACCAGCCTATGTTTTAAAATAACTCTACTAATATGAGAGTGCATCTAACACCATTAACGCCCTCTACTCATCTTTGGAAAACTTATTTCCAAAGGCTGGCTAACTGATTTGTTTAACTTCTGCTTCAAAGACTCAAAGTAAATGTGCCCTCTGGCTTGGTTCTCTGAGGCCATAGGTTTACAGAGTCACTCATTATTTTGCCAAACAGAGGGACAGAATATTTTCCATCTTACTGATATTTATTCATCTCTTCAGTTGCTTGTGGAAGGGGTGAGGAGTCAGTTCTGGTTGAGGTGTGTGAATGTGACCACAGACAGGACCTTGGACCACCCCCGCCCACCCCCACCCCTTCACCTTGTCCTAAATCTAAAAAGACACCTTGGGGTTCAGACTGCTTGGACCGGAGCATTTTCTTGCAGTTATTTCTGTTGTTCTAAACAAATAAACAATTTTTTTTCCTTTTACAGTATGCAGAGCTTCTTTCATACATTATTTGCATCTTGTCTTGTTGAAGTGTCGAAAAAAAAAACTGGCTCTTCAGCCGAGACTGTCTCAGCAGCTCTCTGGAGAGTTCAAAAACAGGAAGTCAGAAGGTTTATATGGCCTTATAAAAAACGCTAATGGCCTGCTTAATATTTGGGGTTGCCCGGGGTTACGCACTGCAGAATGCTGAGTTCCATTCAGGAGGAAGCTGTGTGTGTGCGGCTATTGAACAGCAAGTCATGGAGGGTCTATAAGAGATGCCTGTAATGGTTTACGTGCTCATTAAAAAGGGCTTACGTTGTGTCTATATGGACATGGTGATTAGGAATGTCTTTATTGGAGAAGAAAGTTAATGTGAGAATAAAAAGAGATGTTTTGTTTATGTGGCCATGTTTAGACCGTAGGACATTATATTATGTGTGATACTGGCACGTCATCACATGGTTGTCACAGAAAAAAGAAATGATTGATGAGTTTGGTTAGCTCATTCTGAGTTCAGTGGTACCATGGTTTGGTATGCTGTGCACCAAATATATACAATAAAAAATGAACAATGAGAGCATAACCATCTCCTTGTTCTCAAATATGTGTTTTGATTGCGTTACTCAAGCTTCCTGGGGCAACAGGGGAAGAATTTGCTCTACAGCAGCGAGTAGATGTACTTCTTGTTTTGTTCACTCACTTGCTCACTCACTCCCATACATGCACACACACGCACACACACACACAGACACACACACACAGACACACACACACACACACACACACACACACACACGTGCGCGCGCGCACACACACACAAAATTTCAGACTGATGACATGGCTAATACTTAAGGGAAGCCCTAAGAAAATGATAGAAAGCCACATTCAATCTCTCCTCCATCTTCTCTTCTGTCTTCTCTCTTGTCCTGCGTTTTCCTCTCCCTGAATGACCTCCATGACTCTCTAGCAGTCTATAAAACACCAGGTCAATGAACTCTCCAACTCCTCCCTCTGTGTCTTTACAGCTTCATTGACAGCACTGTTAAAGAGGCCTCGTTCTTTCATGAGAGGCTTTATAACACTGATGAGTAAACACTACTGAACCTGATCTCTGGGCTTGATGAGGAGTATGATTCAGGCTTGAGTGTTGAGAGAACCATGGTGAACTACACCATGTTTTTAAGGGAGGAGAGCAGAGGCAACTATCACACGCATGCAAGCAATCATACACCAGAGATGTGGTCAAGACCACCTTTGTCAGGTCCAAGACCGGGACTCGTCGAGGCTGAGTCAGCGAACCTCTTTGGACTTGGTCTTGAGTCAAGAGGTTTGAGTCCAAGTCAAGACCGAGTCCAAATGACGGAGACAGAGTCAGGCGTGTAGCCTGATGCACAGGCCCCCAAAAGTTAGGATGGAATTACTTTTGCCGAGGCCCGTTTGAAAATAAATTTCTGGCTACGCCACTGAACAGAGTCAAGACCGAGACAGAAAAAAAGGATTCCTCTCCGAGACCACTTAGCCTTCTTACCTGTTTATAGTTTTTGTGTGATGCTAGAGACACGGTATATCTTCGATGGAAATGATGAGCATGGACACATCTTGCACAGAGCTCGCGGAGATGAATCTCGGCCGGCACGCAGTTGGTTAGCAGGTGGGCCGCTGTCAATGCCCGTTGTAGACGGATTTTGAATGAATTAAACGAATGCCCGTTTTCTGAACGAGCTCGTTTGATCAATGCTTTTGTTTTGAAGGAGAAATTAACTGAGAAAAAAACATATTTTTGTTAAAAGCCCCTAGACTCGGTCGAGACCAAGTAGAATATTTGGCGAGACCGACGGCTAAGACCGAGACAAGTTCGGGTGCTAATACCAACGAGTCCAAGACAAATCCGAGACAACAGAAAAAACGTCTCCGGTCCAGACTCCAGTCCGAGACCTGACTCCAGTACTACAGCCCTGGAATACACTCATATTTTATCAAGATGGGAGGGGTTTTTATCAATGCAGTCATTCTTGGGAAACAGCCTGACTTTCAATTCATTGTTTGAAAATATTCTTGGAATTTCAGAGGTGATGTGCAGTGACTGAAACTGATTGACCCAAGTAACTTAAATTGAATTCTCTCTCTCTCTCTCTCTCTCTCTCTCTCTCTCTCTCTCTCCACCCATCTCTCTCTCTCTCTCTCTCTCTCTCTCCCTCCCTCTCTCTCACTACCCATCTCTCTCTCTGTCTCTCTCTCTCACACACACACACACACACACAGAGTATTTACAGGCCTTTCTCACACTCACATTTTGCCAGTCTTTAAACTACAGGAAGAGCACTGTTGATATGGAACAGCACTCCAATGAAGTTCAAGCACTTTTGTGAACCTGGTTAAGTATATCACTCAAACTCTCATAATTGCTATGTCAAGATGTTCCCATATTACAGCACATGGGTTTCAAAATGTGGAAATCAATGGTGCTTATTTGGCTCGTTTCATTTCAGCACTGCTGGAGTTTCCTTATAGTAAAAAGGGGCTTTCCCCGCTCACAGAAACTTCCCTGAAACTACACTGGTATTTCTGTGTGGTAAACTCGTTATATATCTCTCTGCCCCCCTCTTCTCTCTCTCTCTCTCTCTCTCTCTCTCTCTCTATCTCTCTCTCTCCCACCTTACCACACCTCACACAGCCTCACACAGCGGCTGTGCTTAATTCATAAAACAGGAAATTTTGACAGCTAAAGGAACCCCCACCCCCCAGGTTGTATGAAGCAGAAACTGACTCAATATTGTCATGTAAATGATGGTGTAAGATTGCATGTTTTTTAATCACTACATACAGACACATTTACACACAAAACGTGTATCTAAATGTTAGGTCTCGCTCCCTATTGGGTTTCTGTTGCATTAACAGCATTTTGTGTGAGTCAGTGTGTTCTTTTGAAATGACATGTACCATTTGAATGTGGTGCCAGTGAAACTGCTCTCCTGCTGCCAGTCACTGTCTTTCCATGGTAAGGAACAGGAAATGACAAGCACTACTAAAATTGTAATAGTGTGACTCTTGCTTGGGTTGTCCCTGGTTACAAAACATGTGTTGTGTCACAATAAGTGGCACAAATAGAATTCTGTTGCAACAACTGTTTCCCAAAAGAGCAGAGCATCACTCATATACTATTAAATAACTCATATACTCTGTGTGTGCGTGTGTGTGCTTGTCCATGTAGTGTCAAAGCATTTGTGCTTAGGTGTTTGTGATATCTGATACTGGTGCAAACATATGTGTCTTTGGTTGATTGTACTTGGCAGTGTCAGAGCTCAAATATGTGGTATATTTAATTATTACACACACCACACAGAGTATTGTCTGAGAAAAACAGGAGCTGGACAGACACAGTTGACTGGTTGTTTGCTCTTGCAGAGGACAGTCAATCTCTTAAACAGTCAGAAAGTGCAGCCCTCCCCCTAATCTCCCTTTTGTTTGCATTCCCTACTGTATTACATCACCAGACCCCTTCAAATCCCTACCATCTGATTGGCTGGCTGTGGCGGAACAGCCGATCAGGTCCAAAGATCACAGTGTCTTGCCAGCAGATGACATCAGTGCCTGGAACTTCACCAACAACTGAGAAATGTTGGGGTGTCTCTCTGTTTCAGAGTGAGCACGTGAGCACGTGCACACGCGCGTGCGCGCGCACACACACACACACACACACACACTTGATTTATATGCATTAATGATGAATGACTAAACTGAGTATATTGTATGTGCACCTTTTAATTTTTGTTTTGATAAATGCAGTGAACAATGTATTATGTTGAAATCCATAATGTTGTAGCAAACACAAGCTTTCATGCTGTGGTTTGAAATGGCTTTGTGTAATGTGTGTGTGTGTGTGTGTGTGTGTGTGTGTGTGTGTGTGTGTGTGTGTGTGTGTGTGTGTGTGTGTGTGTGCATGTGGTGTATGTGTATGCGTTATTGTATGTGAGCCAAGACTTTGAGGTTAAGACAATATACCACAAAGGGATAGAGAAAGACTGTCAGAGAGTGAGTCACAAGTGATGGGTCTATCTCCGATTTTTACGAACACTCTATTCCACGACAAACCATCTCTACAGCCCGCTTGTCTGTATGTGTGTGTGTGTGTGTGTGTGTGTGTGTGTGTGTGTGTGTGTAAAAATGAGAGTGCCAGCTTGTGAATGTGTTTTATCCCTCTCTGACAGCCTACATCTTAAAACATTCACAGATTGGCAGAAAAAATACTACCCTGGACAATATGGATTACTTGGAGCATTCATCTTGTAGATTGTAAAGTGAGGTGTGAAAAGCTGCACTGAAGAGTGTGTTAAGCCACATGGTGTTTGTCCTATGCTCAGATTACAGATTAAAATGTCACTAAACTGTCTCTTTTTGGGATTTAGTTTTAGGGCTTTGTCACTACAGTAGTTTCACTGTGACATTGCTGGAACTGTAAGATTGCATTACTACAATACTCTCTCTCTTTTTGTGTATCATATCAAGAAATTATATATTTCAATTACTGTCCTAACTTTGGTTGACATGCCGCAATATCTGGACTGTGATGTTTTTGATGTTTTTAAATTTTCCAAAAAAAAAAAAAAAAAGAAATGTGGATAATTCACAAATTCATATTCAGAAAGTGCTGTGGAGTTCTGTCCCTCATCTGTAACAGAATATTATTAATGATGTGCATTCTGATGGTCAGCTGGGTTTGCATATATAGAGTATGTTTGCAAACCTACAACACACTGGCAGCAACAAGTCTGAGAGCATTCAAAGGCCAAAATGGAAGTGACTAAAATTACGTTATGCTGAAAGGTTACGCTGTCCAACACGTCAGCTGTACTTAAAACATTATGTAAACTCAGTGTTTTGATTGAATCAAGCAAATGTAAGTAATTTATTTCCGATTAAAGTTTCACTTTGTGTAAAATCGTTTACTCGATTCTGCCAGGACAATGTGTGTTCATAATCTTTCAAAGTATAGTGTAACAGATTTTTACAGGGCAGTAAAAAAAAAACAACAACTCCAAAATACTTCTATGCCTCCTCTACACTTTTTCCTTCATAAGACATTGCAATGTAATGCTGCCTAGACAGAAACAAATGACACAGGAAGGGCTGTATGGCACCATTGTCTTTGTTTACTCTAAGGGTGAGAAGGTATGAGGCTGTAGAGTGTGGTAAAATGCTACAAGCTTATCTCCGGTAGACTTAATTACAGCACTGTCAGTCTTTATCACAAACGTCTCAAACTGGGTGTGAGGTCTCCACAGAATCACACTTAGACTGTGTGTGTGTGTGTGTGTGTGTGTGTGTTTGTGTGTGTGTGTGACATGTTCTCAGTATCAAACATTGTGGGTGGGGACTCTATCCCCAAAGATGAATTGTCTTTGACTCAGTTGTCTCGTTTTGTGTATGAATGTGTCTCTGTGTGCTTGCACGCGCACACACGTGCGTGCTTGCGTGTGTGTGTGTGTGTGTGTGTGTGTGTGTATGTGTGTGCGTGTTTGCACATATGCATGATTAGCAGTATATGTTCTTCTGTATTTTATGCGTTGTACAAACCCTCCAGTGTGTGGATGTAATTCACTGGGATTTGTGATTGGTAACCTCTGTGTAGACCTGTGCAGAGTTAACCTTGGGGCAGGAGGAAGGGACTGTCTGTGAAAATCATTGTTACTACCAGTTATGCTACTGATATTACTGCTGTTACTGCTGTTACACTACTCTGTGTATAAACGTTCTCAATTTATGTGTGTGTGTGTGTGTGTGTGTGCGCGCGTGACTTTGGTGATATGTTCATCCTCTATGGAGAGTGAATGAAAGCAAAAGATAAATCTGATGACTCTCTCTCTCTCTCTCTCTCTCTCTCTCTCTCTCTCTCTCTCTGCTTCCACAGAAAACGGTGAGAGTGGCCCGAGGCATTATGCCTGTTAGTTGCTCTTGTTCTGAAGTGCAAGCCAAGACAAGAGCAATTTCTAGGAGAACTGGACAGCTAGGTTTTTGGTTAAATGCATGTATGCGTGTATGTGTGTGTGTGTGACTGTGTGAGAAAGAGAGGCTGCAGGCTGTGTGACCCATATTTTTAGGGGTGTTTGCAGTGTGTAGTGTGCTTTATAGAACTGTAAGGTGGCCTTTAAACACAGTGTTGTCTGTTTTGCCGTAGGTAATGTATGACTGCCTCAGCCCAGTCACATTCTAACCAAACCCAACACAAACATCCAGCACTTGACTCTTCAATCCAGCCATACTCTCATTCAGAACCAATGACGTACTTTATTCTCATCTCTTGCCTCTACTCACCTGACCACAGTACAGGTCTGTGTTTTGCATTGTGTTTTTTTGTGTAATGGTGTTGTCTCACGGTTGACTTAAAGAAAGAAAGAAAGAAATGCTTTAAGTAATGCTGTTTTAACACCTTAACTGTTGCTATGGTTCATAACAGCCTTTTTCATGAGTTCGTCATAATGTGAACGCAAGTTCTGTTTACTTTCACAGATGGGCTCCTACAATAATGTGCTGAGAGAGAGAGAGAGAGAGAGAGAGAGAGAGAATTAGAGAGGGAAGACTGAGAGACGGAAGAATAAGAGCAAAACAGAGAAACAGAGAAAGAATAGAGTAAAAGCCCCTGTCTGATGGGAGTACCTCGTTGTTTTGATTTCCAGATCAGATCATCTATGTTGTGTGACAGTTTATCACTCAACTGAGGTAAAGATTAGACACTGGGTTTGGTTGTCTGGTTCGTATCGGTTTTGGAAAATCAAACGAGCGTTATAGAAGTACATGACTTCCATTAAACAGACGTAGATTAAATAGACACAATTTGATATGAAGTACACCTGCTTGGTGACTGTTTGTTACATGCTGCTGGCTCTACATCTCTTCTACACCAAAGTATTATAAAAGTGGCTCTACGGTAGGCCTCATATCACTTGAAGTTGTTCCCCCCTCCCCCCCCTCTCTTTCTCTCTCTCTCTCTGTGCGTGCTACAAAAGAGGACAGAGGGAATGTGAGTCTGTATTGTATCCTTTTAAGACAACTTTGAATTTAAGGATCGAGATAACATTGCTGCCAGTGTCTCTGTAGATAACTTAAAGTATCTGGAAACGCATATAAACGCAACTGGAAATGCATGTACGTACGCACGTACGCACATAAACCGAACACATGAATTGTGTCTGAAACTGTGTCATGACAGGCGTCAGTCAGCTGAAGTTTGATCTGTCTTTGGGAAGCTTGAGCAAGGAGCTGAGATTTCATGAACTCCATTGTTTGTGTTTCTATCCTACTGCCCTTACTGATATGTGTATGAATGGAAAGTAGGGCAGGACAACAGGCCTAATGAAACCCAGAGACTTTTGCCTTCTTAGACGTATTTACATTTTTACTCTTCACTCTGGGCTATTCCTTTTCAAAACTAACACACACAAAGCCCAGATGTACAGCTATTACACCGTGTCCTTCTAAGGGCATATAACGCTTTACAATATTCTCTTCTCTTGAAGGAGAGGACTTGGACTTTCTATATGTGTTAACCACTGTTCTCGTAGCCAGAATAATCTCATTTTACTTTAAATTTAGGTATAAAACTTCGTGTAGTGGGCAGGGCAGGGCAGGGCACTTAACCCCCCAGCTGCCCCCTGGGGAACCACTCAGCCCACTGCTCCTGTGCTGAGTGGTTGTGTGTGCTCACTACTGGTGTGTAAGGATGGGTTAAATGCAGAGGTCAAATTCACTGCTCACTGCTCACTGTGTGTGTGTGTGTGTGTGTGTTTGTGTGTGTGTGTGTGTGTGATCATGGAGATTTAATCTTTAATCTTACTCTATATAGGGCCAGTGAATATTTCTTTTAAATCCCAGGTTCATGTTCAAACAACATTAAAACCAGTGTTTGGTTAAAACCAGTTTAGTTATTGTAAAAAGATCAGAGGACCTCAGACTTAACTTATCATTTGGTCAAAACTTTACCTTGCAGGAAAACTTTACCTTGCCAGGGTCCTTTGTGTGTGGAGTTTGCATGTCTGCGTGGGTTTCCTCTGGGAGCTCCAGTTTCCTCCCACAGTCCAAAGACATGCAGGTCAGGTGAATTGGAGACACTAAATTGCCCCTAAGTATGAATGTGTGTCTGCCCTGTGATGGACTGGTGACCTGTCCAGGGTGTTTCTCCGCTTTTTGCCCTTTGAGCGCTGGGATAGGCTCCAGCACCCCCTGCGACCCTAATCAGGATAAGCGGCTGAGATAATGAGTGACTGAGAGAAGTCTTCATTTAGCACAAAATGTGTGGTGAATTGGAGAAACTAACTGCATGGAGAAACTTCTGAAACGTTCAGATTTTTGAAAACTTTGACCATTCTGAATGATTTAAATGCTGAATGTTTCAGAAATCTGGATAAACAAAGACAAGTCATGGCATTTAAAAATCTACACTGACTGCACAGCATAAAAATAAGGAAAAGTGTCCTCCATTTTGATTCCACTCTCTTCACAGCTGGTGCACTCACGAATTTTGCACATTAAACTGGTGGTTGATTGATTGTTTTCATTGTCTTGACAGCCTGATTTGATGGATAACCTTGTGACTAGCTACCTCTGTAATTTGTTTAAGGAATAATGTCAGTGTTTCAGGTAGGAAATAGAAAAAAATAAAGATATTGTTCAGCTCATATAAGCAAACCAAGACAAAGGTGCCGGTGTGGTCCATCGGATAAAAAAAAAAAGGAGAATTATTAAAAACTTTCAATAAATTACAACATATTTCTCAGAGACTAAAACTGCAGGCTTTAAAACATTATTACTAAGCTTCATATTTGGTCCTTTCCGCTATTTTACCAGAAGTGAGAGTCAGTGAAATTTGGATAGTAATTCAGTAGCAGTTTGACTGAATGAAGTCCCAAATCTATCAAGCATGGGTAGCTGTCATGTTTATATTAATTTCTGAAGAGATTGCTCAAAGGCCCTTAAAGAGCAATTTGCTTTGTTTCTCTCCTTGTTGCTATCCAACAAACGGCTAAGCATTTGACCTGTGCAAGGCGAAAGACCATTAAAGTTCAGCTCTCAAAGGTCCAACCACTGAATCTGACTGGATCAGTGGCTCATACCTCAAACGTTAACCAACCGCTATGGCTAGTCTCTAGACTCTAAAGTAAAGGTATCATCGGGGATAGAAAGGGCATACTTTTGTCGTCTTGGATGCTTTTATGTGTGCGTGTGTGCTTTCTCCTCTAACCCTTTTAAGGCCCTCTCTGAGTGTATGTTTATGTATCCCAACTAAAGCAGGCCTCCTCCAGGGCCATCCTATTTCAGTGAACATACACACACACACACACACACACACACACAAACACTTCACTTGCCTACTTCAGGGAGTATAGATTTCAGCCAATGAGAACACCCTACCTTCTGACCACTTTTTACCACTCAGGTTGTTCACCACATCACACACACACACATGCAGGTTCAGTGTGTACTTAAAGTACCTTCAGGGTATCTGTGCTGAAGAGGATGAAACAAACCATGTTTCCGGAGACTGCTTTGTATGTGGCCAACTGCATCCTGAGGTATGTTACCTGTGCATTCTATGGCTGTCAGGGCCACAGTGTTCAGCTGTTCTATCAAATCCAGAGAAGCTGCTATGAACAGCCAGCCAGTTATTCATCAGATCTAAAAGTGGGGATGGAGTTCTGGAATTTTCTCACAGATCAGGGAAGCTGAGTTGCTTAGTGCTATTACTGTGAAATATGGTCTTGATGTACTTTATGTGTTGGCCATTGTGGTGCTGGCATTAAATTTACTGCACTCTCAGTGTATGTTGTGTGTGTGTGTGTGTGTGTGTGTGATGCAGCTTTGCACTGACCCATAGTTCTGATTTCTTCATGATAATATTGTGTTTTGACGATAGGTGTGTATTGTGTGTTATGTTTTGACAATACAAAGCACATTCATTTTCAATAGCTATGTGATTAATTAAATGCAAAAAGACATCCCTGTTTTCTTTATCAGCCCTTATCACTGTGGAGAAAGAGAGGGATACACAGAACTGCATACCTTTCACGGGGAGTTTATTAAAAAGCAAATGACAACCAGATGACAGATTTTCTCTCCTTTGAGCAGAAAGCTGTCAAAGATTAGAAACAAGTTGGTGTTCCTCATGCGACTGAAAACATTCAGTTTCGTCTCCCCAGGATGACAACGTGTGGAATGTAATATGTTTTGACATGTATTGTGCTTGTCTGACTGAATGATACGATACATTAGACACAACTCTGTGTTGTGTGTCAATGTGTGTTTATCAGAGGGAAATTTGTATGATTGATGATGCTGATGATGCTCTTGATATAAAGCTGATAACTTTGTCATTCCATAAATCAAGAGAATTATCGTTCTGTAGTATACACTGGCATGTCGTCATGTGCAATTTCTCTATTCAGTGTTGTCTCGCGTTATCAAGAATATCGTGTACATCTTACTAATCTGATTGAGTGCTGGTTTGATTGAAAGCTGTTTTGTTGTAAATGCAATTCCACTACTTTAAGTGACTTGGTGAGAGTTATATTTTGACGTGTGTGTGTGTGTGTGTGTGTGTGTGTGTGTGTGTGTGTGTGTGTGTGTGTGTGTAATCTTTTGTGTGTGTCTGTCATCAGTGCTGCTGAGGGGTACCGTTGAGTGAGGAGAGTCAGATGCTGAGACAATTGTATGACTCTCTGATTCGTGATCGCTGGCCTTCTCCCTCTCTCTCTCTCTCTCTCTCGTTCTCTTTCTCTCTCTCTCTCTCTCTCTCTCTCTCTCTCTCTCTCTCTCTCTCTCTCTCTCCACACCCCACTCCTCCTTTGGGTTTTCTACCAAACTCATATATCTTGAGTCTACTACCTGTTTGACCCTCCTTCCACTCTCTATAGTTATCTTCTCATTTTCTTTTTCTTACACCATCTATTTTTCTGCATTTTCTTTCAGCCTAGTTCTCTCATCTTTATTCTACACCATCTAACACTTCTTCTCCTTTACAGTCCCACTTCTCCCATTATTCTGCCCGCCTCCCGCCCCTCTCCCTCTCTCGCTCCTTTTGCTCTCCAGACCTCCAAATCCCCCTGCACTTAACTGGAAATGCGGAGCCTCTGTAAATCATTCAATACCAGCCCTGGCTGGCTCAGTGCCAGACCGGTCCCTGAGAGTGTGTTTATGTGCGTGTGAGTGTGCACATGTGTGTGTGCACGTGTGTGTGTGTGTGTGAGAGAGAGAGAGAGAGAGAGAGAGAGAGATTACTTAACTTTGTGCGCACGTACGTGCGTTCGTGCGTGTATGTGTACGTTTGTGTGTGTGTGTATGTGTGTACATGTATATGTTTATCGGTGTGTTTACAAGGAAACATGCCACCTCTTGCCTCTGCACACTTGCCTCTCTTGCACACACCTGTTGAGATAACTTCTACAATTCTAGACATAAGCGTACTTTCCACTTGTTGAGCTTCTCAGTTCATTTTCTAAGCCATGGATATTAATCTGTTAATTTTGCTCTGTCTTTCTCTTCTTTTTCTCTCTCTCTCTCTCTCTCTCTCTCTCTCCCCTGTAGTAGGCCTAAGCTTGACCTGTATGAGCCTTTGTATGTCAGTCGATACAGGACGCCGGTGCTGGAGAGCTTTCGGACTCCTCACCAAGGGAAGGGCGGGTATTGGCTGAGTCCACAGCGTTACCACCTGTCAGGGACTGTCTGCCACAACACACACCGTAACCTGGTGGTCTTCCCTGGCAACACAGGCTTCTCTGATGTCTGCTCCACCAAGAATGCTGCTTCCTGCCAGCTCCGTCACACACTGGTGTGAGTGGCATAATGTTTTCAATGTGTGTGTGTGTGTGTGTGTGCGCACGCGCATGCATGCACGTGTGTGTGTGTTTGTGCATGTGCACATGCAAAAAAGGAGGCTGTCAACACCCACTTACCGTTAATGATAGCAGAACAGGTTGAAGTCTTCCCTCACTCATCGCCAGAGGAAAGAAAAAGTATCAGTCTATCAGCATGGCTATCTGTGGCAGAGTCCCTTTATACTGGCTGCATGAGAGTCTGGCCCTCACTGCTGCCATCACAGACTATCTCTAGGTTTATCCTAGTAATGGTCCTGTCATTAAGGATATATTCACTGACAGTTCAATTGTAGACTATCATGGAAGCTTGCAAAATAAAGAGTATTTCTGCCCTCCTTATCCCTTAAATGGAAAACTACACATCAGCCTCTCTCTCCTTTTCTTCCTCTCTCTTACTCTCAGCCATCTCGACCTCTCTTTCCCACACACACACACACACACACACACACACACACACACACACACACACACACACACACACTAACCTCTGATATAGTAATGGATGGACCCCAAACTGACAGTAATGGCTTTTGTTCCCACAGTGCACGCCCCGGGCCTTTATTGCCTCTGTCTGTCTCTTCTCTTAAACCGACTGGCATATCACTCTTCCAAGCCCTGCACACAAGAGTTCAAAACCAAAATGCGTATACACATTAAAACATATACAAAACATATACATGTACACATTTAGACACATACACACGTTCAGTTAGACACGCCTGTTCACACACATACACACATGTCCATGCATCTGTGCTGCCTGTGCTTCAGTCATCATAACACATGTAAACGCACAAAGACAAAACATAAACATAAAAACAAACACAAACATAAACACAGAGGGAACATGTGTATTGCACTGGGGTGATGAGATGGTATCTGTGTTTGTACCAAGTTTCTACAGCTGAAGGGGATCAGAGAAAGAAAGAAAGAAAGAAAGAAAGAAAGAAAGAAAGAAAGAAAGAAAGAAAGAAACAAGGGAAAGAAAGAAAGAAAGAAAGAAAGAAAGAAAGAAAGAAAGAAAGAAAGAAAGAAAGAAACGGAAGCTCTAGGCAAAAGAAAACAAATCATAATTATTGATGCTGCATAGTTGTAAGTACCTGTAGTCATCAGTGTGAGAAAACAACTGATTTACTCAGTCACTTGATATTTCTTATTTGATCAGCACATCATGTATAAACAGAATTTGAGTAATAGAACAATGAGTAAAAAACATTCATTTGTCATGCACTAATTATTTTAAGATGAAAAATTATGGAATTATGGATTGCACTCTGGTTGAGAAATGAAATACATGAAGAGAAGAATGGTGCCTGATGTCATGAATTCAGGCAAATTGTTTCATTGCTTAACTACTCTCTAAACTTGAGCAAATCACGCGGTGATTAAATATATCACTGGATTCGGTGTCAATCTGCAAAATATATGTGAGATTTTAAGCCCACTTTGCAAATTGTTCTCACAAAGTTTAGAGATTTAGTTGGATTAGTTGAGGAGTTCTACAAACTAATAAGAGACAACAGACATCATCCAGTGAAAACAAACACCTGTTTTGCTCTATTTCAGCAGTACTTCCGCTCTGTACTGGATATGCCAATAAAAACACAGAAATGAGAGGTAATACAACACACATCACGTTTACTACTAGTCTGTCATATGTTTTAACAAAACGGGAAGAAGTGATTCCAGGCATGTATGAATAACAGAGGAATCAAACACATTTCACCATACATCACATGTTGTGACACAGATAGATGTAAATAACTTGTAACTGACTGTTAGTCATACTATCTGTGATCAAAAGAGAAACTTTGAAGAGAAACCAGGCTGCTGACTGAGGAAGTTTGTATCGTTTCACAATGTGATGTAAAAACATGAATATCAGTCACTTGGACAAAATCCAAACTCTCAGCCTGAAAGTATACATTCTAAACACACACATGCTCTCTCTCTGCCGCCCCCCCCCCCCCCCCCTTCTCTCCCTCCTTCCTAACCCGGCCTCTTTGTGGGGTGTTTTCCCTTTTTAAAATGCGTCTTTAGACTTTGTTGTTCCACCAACCTGCACTGATGTAGGTTTCCATGGCAACATGAGACAGCTTTGGAGTAAAAACAGTAGTTTATCACTGTTAGTGTATCAGGTGACAGGACGGAGTCAACTCACAATGGTGTAGGACTTGTATTACAATGGGCAAAGACTCCAGATGGTTTTATTTAATGGGCCAAGTTTAGCTCCAAATGCCTATGTCACAATACAACAGATGGGGACAAGGGACCTGGGAGACGTAGAACATCAGCCAATAAGCCAAAACAATCTGCTGAGAATAAAGAAAACAAGACAGGTGGTAAAACCAGATCTCTGGTGAAGCCTACACACATAGACAGACACAAACAGCCAGCCAGCCAGCCAGCCAGCCAGCCAACCAGCCAGACAGACAGACAGACAGATAGATAGATAGATAGATAAATCGATAGATGATTTTCTTCACAATTAAATTGTGACATAATAAAACGTTTTTAATGGTTTTAGGTGGAAGTATCGCTGGCAGAAACTCAAGAAACAATTGAGAAGCTTTCACCTGTGAAATGCTGGTACATCGCTATCACATATACTTACATGTACCAGTGGTCCCACCAATATGTGTGACACTCATATAAAACCTAACTGTGTTCATAAGAGTATTTAAAAGACCAACTTGTGACAGTACTACCACGTAAGAACCAAGATGAAATGACGACGACGACGAAGATGATGATGATGATGATGATGATGATTATGATGACGATGATGATGATGATGATGATGATGACGATGATAGAGGAATCACTTTATAAAATAAATTTGCCAGAAGGGGCTGTATGCAAAATATGGTGTCTGGACCATTCTTCACACTGCATCCCAAAGCATTTTAATAATAATAATAATAATAATAATAATAATAATAATAATAAGTCATATAATTATATAAAAAAAGTAGCTCTCTTTTTGTGGTCAAAAGGAAGGTAAACTGTTTCAAATGTTCCACAGTTAGGGAAAGCCAAACAAGGACTCAGCAGCATTAGAAGTGTATGCTGGTATTTTAAGAGACATGTTTGTAAATGGAGCACACACGGACTATGTGCCCTCGGTGACTCTCTCTGTTTGCAGTGATGGGAAGACTGATGATTTAGATCTATAAAACTACATCTTAGGCCACATTCACACTGCAGCTGAAAGTGATTGAGGTTTCCAGTTTTCCCTCAAAATAAGAAACAGAAATGGGATGAGCATAGCTCATGAATCTTTTCGGCTCTGACTTAGGACTCACTTCAGTGTGACTAACTAGTAAAGCGAAATTAGCAACTACCGAGAATGATGCAGCTTTTTAATAAAAAAGTCGTGATGGGCAAAATGAAAAGCTTATTTAACTCACTGAAGCCAGAGTAGCATTCTATATTAGACTTAAAAAGGGCCTAATTGTTTGTGTTCGCTGCTGTTGTTGTCTGTTGAAATCGATTCAAACCACACCCAGCTGGCCATACCCAAGTAGACGCTGGGGTGCAAATCCAATCCACCACATCACTGAAAATTTCACATGCATACACATACACACCAACAGACACACACACACACACACACACACACACACACACACACACACAGACACACACACTGACCTCCCTTTTTGTTTTTCTCTTCATTGCCACCACATCTGTTACTCTCAGTATGTGTGCCT